>NC_080164.1:57880106-57986345 GCF_950295315.1 Erinaceus europaeus
AGAGAAAATAAGTGAATGGAAGGAAAGAGCAGGATATTACTGGGAAAGGGGACTAAAGCATAATATATATCTTTCTTTTGACAAATGAAACCACTTCTGAGGACAGATGCTCATATGCCAATTCCATGTTTTGTCCTGAGACTATGGGTGCTTGGGATTTCCGTCTCATTTAGAAGTTTTTGGGACACACAAGCAGAAATGAATATACCTATACCTTCTCTATATGACCAGACTAGCACTTATTTGAGGGCCAACAAGCATTTTCCATCCTTTTCCCTAAAAACAAAACTTGGCTCAGTACAGTTTTACAGAGATTGGTCTGAGTTTTGTCCTCTCTTTCTCCCATTCCTCTTACCTCAGGCTGGTCCTAGTGCTTCCATGAAAAACAACAACAACAATAATCTACCAGGTTTGCAATCTGTTAGATTTCCTTCACCTCTGCACTCTCATGTCTATTTTTAACCAAACAGGAACTAGGTTAGATTTAATATTCTGGCTTTGAGCCACCTTGTTCCCCACACTTAACTGCCCCTCTTTTGGGAAGGGGATTTTGGTGCTTCTTTTCAAGGTCAGGAAGCAATTAAACAAAGCCCCACCTCTTTTCCTTTTTCATATACCCTGAACAGTTCTAGAGAAATTTTCTGGAGAAAATAGAGCTTAATTTCTTGGAGGTGTTTTGTTGACAAGAAAATGGAAAGCATGTGTCCCTGCTTCGCTTATTGTACTTCCAAGTAATGAAAGTATTTAAGAAGGTACAATTATGATCTTGGCAAGCACCTGGGGCTCTTGGAACTGTTTTTTTCACACTGAATAAACACTGCAGATAATCTGTTTACGTTACACTGTTCTGAAAAGCTATCTACAACAAAAGGACACAACCGTCCTTTAGTTTCCCTTTCTTAAAAGGAAAAAAATATATATTGCACTAATAATGTGCTGAAAATGATTTCATTGTCTCCATTTTTACTCTAGCCAGATAGAAACAGGTTTTGGTAAAGGAGTTTATGGACTTCTTTTTTCCTGCCACTTTTAACTGAATAGTGTAATTCAGTTTTTTTTTTCCTTCTCGTTATCAGGAATTCTTATTAACAATACCTGGTGACCAAAGATCATTTGCCTGCCCTGAAAAATTAACTATACTCCTCATTTGAATAATACACCCCAAATTCATTTTCATCTTTTCAACCTAATTGACTAAATGATATCTTTAGTTTCATTCATACCTGATACAACCCCATAAAAGAACACACAGTCCCTTTCTATTTAGGCCAAATAACAAGAGCAGATAGTGACAAGCCTCTGAGTTTAGAAACACTATACAGAAAAAAATGTATGTCTGCTGCCTGATCTGATCAAAACCTTTAAATTACATATATGCAATGGAGAATTGCCCGCTTAATATAATAGAATGCATCAGAAAATCTAGGGAAAAAAGATGCAATGGCATGCTCATGTGTTTTGTAATGTGAGTTTCAGTAAGCAAGGTCTACAAAGCAGAGAAAAATATACCATACAGTTTCACATTTGAGAAATCTCCATTTTTATACAGAGCAATGGATGGTAAATATGCCAGTAATTTAGAGCAACTGTCTATTTCACACTCCACACATTTAAGTGGAATCTCCAATTACTCTGTGTTGCAGGAGTTGGGGATGATCTTAATCCTTTCTGGATTAAAGGGATGTTTTGTGATTTGTGGTCTATATGCTATTAGTATATAAGAAAAGTTTCACAGGGAAAGTCTTTCAGGCTATATGAGAGTAGTATTGTTGTAAGTTTATTCAAATAGATGCTTAGAAATAGATTGTCTACCCTGCTCTATTTTTTTCTCCCTGCTCACTTCCTCACTTCCAGAGCATTCAGAGAGGGCACAATGGACTCCCATGAAGGACATAAGCTTTCATTTCCAAGGCCACTGCTGGTTCATTCTCTTGTCTTACCTTTATCTCACACATGCTTAAGGAGCAATCTCTCTCTCTCTCTCTCTCTCATTACTTTCACTTGGATGTTACTGGTCCCTAAATGAGAAACCCAAAAATATTAACATGCCATTGACCTTAGGAATAATTGTGTGTGTTTTGATGGTGGAACAGTGTGGGTCACAGTACCATAGGCTGTATTTCTAGATATATCTACCATTAAAAGAAGCAAGAAATAAATTCCACATTATCTCACATCTCCTTTAAAATTTTAGGTTTTGGGAATCAAAGTCTTGAGAGTTGAGTGCTGAACCCATGTGGTATCTTCCTGTTCTGCCCATGGCCTTCTTTATTCCATGGTGACTATACCCCTGGGGCTCAGAGCCATTTAGTTCATGGGGTCTCTAAGCCTCTAACCACTAGGGGGCAAAACCAACTTTGCAGTCACAGTAATTCACCCCAGCTGAGCAGCCCCATTTCCTCCAGTCCCATCCCAGGAAGTCTCCTTCCCAGTAATGTTTTGAATTAAGAAGTTGCAATAACATTCTCAAGTCCCTTTCAGCTCTGTGGGTTAGCCTCACTGAAGGCAAAAGGAATTCACAGCAGCCCTTTGAACAGCCTAGGGCCTATTTCTCCAGCAGTTATAAAGAGAGAAATCCATTGTCAGAAACAGTAATTTCATTCTATCACTCAATCTGAAATGTACTGCATCCAAGAGTACTGTCAAAGTGGAGAGAGAAAGAAGACAATATGTATATACTTCCTGTTCCTATAGGGATATGCAAGGTGGGAATAGTCTGGTGTCTTTGCCTTTGATAACTAAAAGAACAAATGGGGTTGAATGTATCCTTAAAGGGTTAGTGAAGAAGTGTTTCTGTAGGGAAGGCCAAGACTGGCAATGTCTTTAAACTCTTACCAGCTTCTTGATAAATTCCTGATGAGCTTTCTTCTGTGTGCTTAATAAATGACTGATTCTGACATCAATTTGTTCTTATGACAGGAGTTCAGTATGGAGAAAATTTACGGGCCCATCTTACATATGAGAAGTGAGGCAGAGTCACTTCTTTTTTCATATTTATTTATTTATTTATTTTCTTCATATGACAGGGAGAACTTGAGAGGTGAAGATAAGATAGAGAAAGGGAGAGAGAGAAAAAACAAAATAGATAGCTGCAGACCTACTTTACCACTCATGAAGCCCCCTCCCAGGAGAGGAAGGTGGGGAGAAAAGATTCACTTCTAAGACTACTTCACAAGGCCAGGTGGTGGCACACCAACTTGAGTGTACACATTACGATGTGCAAGAAATAGCATTCAAGACCCCAGTTCCCACCTACCTGAGGAAACTTCATGAACAGTGAAGCAATACTGCAGGTATCTTTCTCCCATCCCTCTCAATTTGTCTCTATCTCTATTAAAATAAATTTTAAAAAACCAGTTTACTAGTTAATTCAGTCATTTATTATGGAGATGAGGCCTCAAGTTTGTGTGATATTGCTGCTTCAGGGCACTTTTTTATTGAGAGAGGAGGAGAGAGAGGGAGAGAGAGAGAGAGAGTTCTCCTATCCAAACATAGGTTCTTAATAAAAAATGAATTATTTTGCTGCCTTCCTCCAAACTTGAATTAAGAACACTCTAGCCCCCCACCCCCACCCCAGGCATGATATGGACAGGCAACAGTACACAGACTTAGAAATGAATAAATTTCCTTATTTTGTAAAACCAGTACCATTCTGACATTATTACCCACTTAGCTCTATGTTTGCATATTCACACTACTTTTCTTGGTAAAGATGCTATAACATAGCAATTTTGATTTTTAGTTTCACCTGATGACATCATGTAATATACAAGAAGTATCTAAATCTTCATTTGGGTATAAGAAACATGAAAAATGTAAGAGCTATTTTTGGAAAACACTGGCTTAAACTGCATATGATGGCTTTCACTTGGCACAAGGACTTTTGTGGCAAAGATTCCAGATTGCATTGTAAATTATATTTATTTGCTTCTATTAAGACTAATTGGGGAGAGGACATACTCATTGGTAGGGAAGGAAATCATTTTAAATCAGAGGAAATAAGTCTTTTGAATATCACTCTGTTTCTCCTCTCTTAAAACTCCCTCCACTGCTTGAGGACAGTCTAGATAGATAATACTGTTTCTGATTTAAATACTACTTTTTAACACACAAACACAACAGCAACAAATTTGCTTTTGTTTCTGTAAGCATTGTCAAAGAACACAAGAATACTTCAAAGTTCCCCCATTTTTCTTCTTGCCTTTTACCTGTACCCCAAATCTGGTACAACACAGAGTCAAAGGGCATACACAAGGACACAGGCATCCAAAGCAACATGCTGAAGGAGGAGGGGTTCATTTTGAGTAGAATAGACTTTTTTTTTCATGATACCAGTTTTCTTCTGCTTCATTACTATAGATGCCAAGTTATTAAGTCCAAGGGTGGGAAAAAGTGAAAGTTACAAAAGATCCAAATCATTATATACAGAACAGAGGGAGGAAAGCCAAAGGAGATGGGACTGAAGGGTATCACCACACTTTGATGGGGAAGAAAAGAGAGTCCAGCAAGGCAAGTTTTGTAAATTGTAGCAACTTGTATCCTGTGTCCTGTGCAGCATTTAGCTGCCTCTGCCATCAATTCACCTTGTGTCTTCATGGGCTAAGCCAGTGGCACTTTAGTTCTCCCCAGGAGACCTTTCCAAGTACTGTACAAGTGGCACAGAAATATGTGGCAACTTGAAGACATTAACGAGGAAAAAGAATCTCTTTCCACACTATCATCAGTTTTTTAAAAAACAACAATTGATATCACCTGATGTAGAGGCTTGGAATCACAATTAAACCACATTACATATAAGTGTCAGCAATTGGAATAATAGTGAGGGCCTCTATGTGAAATGATGATGCTATATTATTTTGTGTTGGTCCAATGTTTTCATAAAGTCAGATTTGGAGCCAAGCCCAGTGCCAAAGTTTTCTTTCAAGGTCTTGTTTTCACATCCTTTTTCTTGGTTCTTCCTGCTCAGTTCTTTGCTTTGCTTCCACAGACAGGGCTGTCCTGCCCTCTCCTCCCAGTTTGGCCGGTCTATGGCACCACTGGCTGCTCTGTTTACTGAAAATCATATGCATCACTGGAACATTTCCACACCCCTCGGGCCAAATGTTTTATGCATTTGGCCCTGAGCAGCCTTTTAGATTCTGTGATGAGGAGCCATTAAATGTGACTACTAGCTCACTTATCATAGATCTGTTTGTTTATCATTGCCATTGTCATTACTAGTCCTCATTCCATGAGAGGTACCCTGAAATGAGTCTTAATTAGAATGACTTTGCTTTGCAAATGTTTACCTATTGAGGGCCTCACCTCCATCCTTTATGGTCATTAACAGTTAAACAGATTGTATGCTTACCTGCCCAGACTTCTAGTTATGCAAAGGGATGCTCTTGGATACTATGTCCTCCCTAACTCAGTATGCAAAGAGGCATTCTTCAGAAGATGGAAACAGCCTCTCTAGGAAGTGCGGCCATCAGTTCTTTGCCACTAGAATATTTACCATGCAACTAATTGGCCATAGAGCAATTTTGCCAGAAAATAACTGACAGTTGAGTTTCAACAGTCTTAGCTCTGCATTTTTACATTTTATACATCTTTGCCCACCCACATAGTGATATCTGCAGTGCCAAGTGAGGTGGTGGACTTAAAGTAGGTAACAACTATGCATATTTAATTGATAGAAAATACAGCAGTGGGGGCTGGGTGGTAGCGCACCAGGTCTGGCATAAGGATCTCTGGCTACCCACCTGCAGAGGGTCACTTCACAAGTGGTGAAGCAGGTCTTCAGGTGACTAGCTTCTCTCCCCCTCTCTGTCTTTCCTTCCTCTCTCCATTTCTTTCTGTCCTATCCAACAATGATGACATCAATAACAATAATAATAAATACAATAAGGGCAACAAAAGGAAAAAAAAAAAGCCTCCAGGAGCAGTGGATTCATAGTGCAGGCACCAAGCCCCAGCAATAACCCTAGCTGAAAAAAGAAAGGAAGAAAGAAAGAAAGAAAGAGAGAGAGAGAGAGAGAGAGAAAGAGAGAGAGAGAGAAAGAAAGAAAGACAGACAGACAGAAAGGAAGGAAGAAAGAAAGAAAGAAGGAAAGAAAGAAAATGCAGCAGTAAAACTTGTACTGAAAATGTGGTGAAATAAGAGAGGCCAAAGCCAAATTATTCTTTTAAAAATATTTTATTTTATTTTAATAAGAGTGAAAAACAGAAAAAAATACCAAAACACTACTCAGGTCTTTTGCATGACCACTATTCTGTCTCTCCAGCCCTAGATTGCATGTTCTACTAGAAAATGATAAGATAAACATTAGCCAAGCCTCTGCTGACCAAAGATACCCCTGCCCTTTGGTTAGAAACAAAAGCTTACTTTTATGTAAAAGAAGTAACTACTAATTTACAAAGGACTTTGAGAACATCTATCATCAATTCTTTAATTCAGAAACAAGGGCTTGTTTTCTAACACTATCTTTATCAAAGCCAATTAAAAAGAAACATTAAACTCTTCCTGTCTTCCATAAGATAGCTATGTGATTTCTGATGAGTATAATTTTCTTGAAAATGGTGAAATATTTTGCTATTTAAAAGTGGAGATATGATATAGACAGAGTTTTGGTGTTTGGTAGTCATCACTTTGCCCTATGACCAGATACTTTATAACAGCAAAAAATATTTTGGGGAAGTTACTGGTGATAAAGAACTTAAATGTGAATCTATTGAACTAGGGCAACCATATTTATGATGACATAGATGAAGGAGGTGACTAAATGAAAAAAGATGCTGAAAAAGACTTATTTTTGTTGATATTAATTGATCATTCCTATGGCTAGGTAAGGCTTATCTCCTTTGGATCTTTCATCAAATTCTACCCCTATATAGAAGATATATATATATGATATAGCAGCCTCCCTTCCCACCTCCCTTCTCCCCTTCCTTCCTTTTCTCCTTCCTTCCTTCTTTCCCTCCTTTCTCTCTCTCCCTCCTTTGTTCCATCCTCTCCTCCCCCTTAATTAATTAACTAATTTATTTATTTATTTTTTAATTTATTTTGAACACTGCTCAGCTCTGGCTTATGACAGTGTAGGTTATTAAACCTGGGACTTTGGAACCTTTTCAGGAGAGTCTCTTTGCACAACCATTATAGTATCAGCCCCTGCGCTCTCTCTTCCTTCATCTTTCCTTCCTTTCTTTCTCTCACCCTTTTTTAAAAAATAGTTTTATTGTTGCTTAATTTATTCTTTAATATTTTATTGTTATAATTGTTGTTATTGCTCAGGGGGAAGAGGGGACTGTGAGAGGGAGAGAAAGACACCTGCAGACCTGCTTCACTGCCTGTGAAGCGACCCCCTGTAGGTGGGGAGCTTCAGGGCTCCAATCTGAATCCTTATGCCTGTCCTTGTACTTTGTGCCATGTGCACTTAACCTGCTGCTCTACCGCCCAACTCCCCTCTCTCCCCTTTCTAACACTTATTTTTAAACCTTAACTACAGGTTCCTGGTTGGTTATAAAACACTAGTGCTGAATTCAACCAATCTTCACCTTCATCTTTCGTCAGTGATTGTCTATCTTATGGGTCCTGCCACATCTGTCTGGGTTGAGAAATAAATGTTAAGCCCTTCATTTCTTTCTTCCTCCCTCCCTTCCTCTTTCCCTTCCTACTTACCTACCTATATTTTCTTTTCTTTTCGTTTCTTTTTTTTTGACAGCAGGGTTGCTTGGATGATAAGCCAACTCAATGACACCACTACTTCTGGTTTCCATTTAAATGTTTTCCATTTTTCTTTCATTTCTGAAAAAGACAGAGAGAAAGAGACAGAAAGAGACACACCTGTAGCACTTGAATCCTTCGTATATGTGGTAACGTGTATTCTAGTGGGTACACTGATGCCTGGCCCCAAATCTAATGTTTCTTTTGTTGATCACATTCTATCTATTTATCTGACTAATTCTTTTGCACAAATAATTTGTGTTGAAAAAAAAAATGTGGCTTTGGTCAAATTAAAAAGAATAGAATCTTTTAGCCAGTTAGAAATGGTCATGAATTGTAAACAATATTTTTGATGAGTTCAAATGTTGCTATAGAATGGTCTGTCCCATCTTGACATCTACCTTGACAGGTAGATGATGTAAGAAAATACTTTTCTTTTTAATTTTTGATAGAGAGAGAAAAATTGAAAAATAAAGGGGAGACAGAAGGGGATAAGGAAAGAGAAACAACTGAAACACTGCTTGTTTCACTGCTCCTAAAGCTTTCCTGAAAAGTCTGCCTGTATGTGTATATGTGTCAGGTTTATAAGACTGAATTTTGTTTTTTATGTAACAAGGAGTCAACCAAAAAAGGAAAAAAATTAAATTTAGACTATAGAAATGAACCTTTCATGGTCACATTTTTAGAGACAACTGAGTGCTTCTCAGTGTCCTAAAAATCCCAGTACTTAGCAAATAAAATATTATACAGCCTATTTTATTTTATTTTATTTTTCCAGCAAGGTTATTGCTGAAGCTAGGTATCTGCACTATTCTACTCTTCTTTGCAACTCAGATTAGACATGTTACTAACCCGTTTTGCCACAAAAGATGTGAGAATGTTGTATGAAACATCTGAACATCTCTTTAAAGAATGAAGGGATACACTTAATTGAATTGTAAGTATAGACTTAGAACATTTGCATTGTAGAGTTAGAAACAAGATAACTTAGACCCTTGATGCTTTAATGGAAGCAACACAGGAACCTTCAATTGCCACTTGCCAGATCACCCTCACATGAGATATAAATTTTTCTTGTGTTTAGGCATTTTTTTTTTGCGTGTGGCTTTCTCTAGAATATGCTGCTTAATCAATGCTTTATCTATAATTCAATCCTTCACTGAAACTCAATTATCATTAATCTAGTGGAGAGGTGTAAGAAGCAACCATTGTGTTTCAAAAATCAACACCATCTTCTAATCTATAATAACTTAGCCAAGGAGTTTCACTTTGGGAGAATTATTCAAGTCTCACAAATACATTGCTCTCCATTTGTCTTCTTTGGTCATTTATCCATTGATTATAACCTGGAAAAGAGGACAATCCTTTTAGTCAGAAAACTCCCTTTTGAAAATAGGCTCTTAGTTTTGTGCATTTTAATAATTCAACTTAAAAAATCTATTGTATTTTAAAGTGCTCTCTGTTGATTGTGAAGTGAGAATGATATTTAATGGGATGGGTGACGATGAAATACAGAGAAAAGCAAAGAGGTAAGAAAAGGGGCAGGCATTTACTTTTGAAGAAACAACAACATTCTTATCTAAATGGTGATAGTCAATAAAGTGCTTTCCTATGGATACTTTCACATTTCTATCTGTGCCATTGGACACACAGTGTGAAAGAGAAAAGGCAAAGAGTGTTCTCTTAATATAAGACTCTTGATAAGAGGAAATACAGTACATATATGTTTTTTCATATGGCTATATAGCTATATGATTTAATATGTACATACTAAAGCAGCCAAAAGAACTTGATGCAGAAAAACAGTAAATGTAAAGAAGTAGAAGTGGATAAAGCCAAATTATATATTAAATAAAACGCAATGAATAAGCACTGAGTGAAATTTTATATGTGCACATTACACCAAACCAGTCAAAGATTCTGACCCCTGGCACTGCAGAAACGAAACAGCCATCTCCTTCGTTCTGAGGCTTTCAATAAAATCATTCCCAAGGGAGCTAGAGAAAAAAAAAAACTCCCTCTCAATAAAATGTGAAACCGTTGGTATTATGAAAAAGTATACTAATAATTGGATAGTATTTTGAAGTCACTTTCATGAAGCCTCCCTTTTCACTTCCCTCCTCAGCTTTTAATATTGCCCAGCAAGTCCATCAGATCACATGGATTTTGTTGAAGGCAGAAATTTGCAGCATTGATTTCTGCCCTTGTGGGGCTCAGGTCAACAGTACGCATGTCAACAGAGGTAACTTGAGAAAAAATGCACACCGAATCCCTAAATACAGCCTGCTCCTGAATATTCTGCTCCATATCCCCTAACATGACTAGAGGGATAAAGCTGGTACCCATTCCCTCTTGACAGAAAGGAAAATGGGTTTTGACTTACAGTAGTAGACAGTAAGTCTTAAAGTGTTCTACAAATCATCGTCTATATGCTGAAGTACTAAGAGAAAGTGTTGTGAGACTGAAGAGGAAGTTCTGGAAGTTGATGTCTTGTCCATGACAATGAAATAAGAATGCAGGATTGGTCTAGAATACTAAAGACATAAAACTCTGCAACAGCATCCAGGATGGAATGAAAGTTTATAGTCACAACAATTAGTACCAGTTGACAAGGTCTTTCAGAAACATGTCAGCAGAGGGAGTCCACATATGGTACCTCTTTTACACCTTTCCAAAGTGGGGAGAAGAGTGGGAGGAGGAGGAGAGATGTTGACAGTAAACATTCAAGACAGGGGAGGTAATATATATATATTTCTAATAAATTAGAGAAAGGAAATGCTTCAGCTTCAGGATAAGTCTGGGAGTGGGAATTTGCTTTCTCAGTTCCTCAGCCTCACTGTTCTCTGCTTTCCTTTTTGACAGTTCTATCCTGCTCACCACTGGTCCACAAAACATGACACAAATGACACTTTACATTCTGCTGTTTGGTTTAATCACCCTTGACATACTGTATGACTTCTTCTCTTGAGTCATCTTAATACTTTTTATCTCCCTCCATACATGATGATACCAACTCTAACATCCCCCATGCTGACCTAAAGCTGTTTTGAAAAGGAACTGTAATATTCCACCCAATTTTCAACAGATAAAATAAAGCTCAATCATATATCCATAAAGGGGCTGAAAGGGGAGAGGTCCACATGTAATATATGTAGGGGGACAAGGGAAGCCTGACAGTGGTGGGAATTGTTGAAACACTAGGCTGCAGACCAATAGTATGAAAGAGACTCAGGTTGCTTTCAGTGTCCACAATAGAATTTCTCCTGAGGAAGTATGAGCCATCTTCCCATGTGTTCTGATTTTTTCTAATTTGATAATTGAGAAATTTTCATTACCATTTACAACATTTAGACACAGTAGAATTGTTCTAAACAAGTATGGATACAGAGAGAAGAGAAATTATTGATTATTTATGGTAAAAATTGAAACACAAGCCATTTATATATTTTTTCTTTACTATTCTCCTGAACCATGAATTGTGCACAGATATATTCCCATGTATCAAGTTGTTGGAAGATATTCTGGTAAAAAGGGGCAAAGTTACTAGGTGGAGCACTCTTTACTTTCCAATGCAAGAGGTAAGTTCAGATTTACTATACCATATAACCCCCATTCCCCCACTATAGGGACTATATTACTTATTTATGCCCCTCTCTTTCAGATATCCAGCAAGTATATCAAAGTACACAAGCTTTGACTTTTGAATAATAATGTTTCAAGGGAACTATATTCTTGAGGGAAGTCTTTAATCATTTTTTACACTGGTATTAGAAAGCTAAATCTGGAGGGTAAATAATTGAGAGACTAAATCTATAGAGCTAAATATATGAGCAGAAAGGAATAATGCATCCAATCACTATGTTCTACCTGCTTAAAGTTGCATTTACTCTAGCCGAGGAAGATTTGAACAAGCTCCAACCCCTATGAATTATTTTTTAGGTCTTTACCCTTCCTTGTCTGATTTCATACAACCCAACAACAAGAAAGAAAACAATCTTTCTTAATATCCTGACCAGATTGACTGATGAATAATCTTTATTAAAGGAACCCAAAGTTAATGATAGGAGAACATAGGCACAGACAATAAATTTCTGTTGTTTGAAAAGAAATGGGTGTTCCCAATTAGATTGGGTGTTGGAGGGGCATATTCTCAGAACACAACATCTTTTTCTGTGCTTATATCTACCAGAGATAACAGAAGTAGAATGTCTTTGTCATATTGAATCTTGAAACAAAATAAAGCATCCATGAGAAAAAAGTTTTCATATACCCATTTCTTAAGAAATATATGTCCACCTTGGGTCACAAGGAAACTGCTTAGAATCTGGAGAAAAAAAAAAATTTCTATTCCTCTTCAGGTGACCATAGCAACTACACTTTCAGATGTGGCAGAGGGCCATGCATATCTCAGACTTCTCTGTACGACAAGGTTGTAGAAAAGGGTAGCATATTTGAAGTTCCTGTCTTCAGAGCAGCAATCTTAATAGATATTTAGTGAAAGGTGGCATAAAGATTATGGGACCAGGTGGGGAATCAGAAGTCTTCCTCTGTTATATAACAAAGTCAAACCACTTAGAAAGTCATTGAACTTTTAACTTTGACTTCTTTTTCTGAAAATAGAGTTGGAAGATGAAAATTGAACATTGATTCTCTAACTTCCTTTCATCTTTCACTTCATAATTAAATGCCATCACCAGTTTCATATAAACAATTTGTGTCTGTGTTGTAGATGAGAATAAAATGTTCTCTTCCTAAAAGATTGGGACATTCAGTATGAGTTTGATTTTCAATTTTTACCAAGAAAACTTGAGCTCAGGAACTCAGAGAATATGTAAATAAGGAACGGGTCATTTTAGAGGACAGTAAAACATCCATGTTGGAAAATTACTCCAGGGAATACTTATTTTGTTTTCTACTGTGTTCAAAGCACTGAGTCTGTTCATAACACGATGTGAAACTTTTTTAAGCACTTCAAATATTCTTTTTTTATTATTTCTTTATTGGGGGATTAATGTTTTATAGTTGACAGTAAATACAATAGTTTGTACATAACATTTCTCAGTTTTCCATATAACAATACAACCCCCACTAGGTCCTTTGCCATCTTTTTCCAAGACCTGTACCCCCCCACTCCCACACCCACCCTAGAGTCTTTTACTTTGGTGTAATAGACCAAATCCAGTTCAGCTTCTACTTGTTGTTTCTCTTCTGATCTTGTTTTTTCAACTTCTGTCTGAGAGTAGATCATCCCATATTTATCTTCTCTTTCTGGCTGATCTCACTTAATATGATTTATTCAAGCTCTGTATAAGACGAGGTAAGAAGGTGAATTCACCATTTTTAATAGCTGAGTAGTATTCCATTGTGTATATATACAACTTGCTCAGCCACTCATCTGTTGGACTCCTGGGTTGCTTCTAGGTTTTGGTTACTACAAAATGTGCTGCTAAGAACATAGGTATACACAAATCTTTTTGGATGGGTGTGCTGGGTTCCTTAGGATATTTCCCTAGGAAAATAATTGCAGGGTCATAGGGTAGGTCTATTTCTAGCCTTCTGAGAGTTCTCCAGGCTGCTCTCCATGGAGGCTGGACCAATTTACATTACCACCAACACTATAGGAGGGTCCCTTTGACCCCACAACCTCTCTAGAACTTGCTTCTGCTACCTTTTCTGATGTATGACATTCTCACAGGAGTGAAGTGATATCTCATTGTTGTCTTGATTTGCATTTTCCTGACAATCAAAGACTTGGAGCACTTTTTCATATGTTTGTCAGCCTTTTGGATTAATTCTGTGGTGAATATTCTATCCATGTCCTCTCCTCATTTTTGGATGAGGATATTTGTTTTCTTGTTGTTGAGTTTGGCAAGCTTTTTATATATTTTCACTATTAAACTCTTGTTTGATGTATGGCATGTAAAAATCTTCTCCCATTCTGTGAGGGGTCTCTTAGTTTAGATAGTTTATTTTGCTGTGCAGAAGCTTTTTAATTTGATGTAGTCCCATAGGTTTATGCTTGCCTTAGTCTTCTTTGTAATTGGATTCTTTTCATTGAAGATATCTTTATAATTTATGTGTAAAAGAGTTCTGACAACATTTCCTCTAAGTATCTGATAGTTTCTGGTCTTACATCCATGTCCTTGTTCCACTTCGAATTTTCTTTTGTGTTTTGTGAAATATAGTGGTTCAATTTTATCCTTCTGCATGTTTCAACCCACTTTTTCCAACTCCATTTGTTGAAGAGACTCTGCTTTCCCCATTTAATAGTCTGGCCACCTTTGTCAAAGATTAGATGTCCATAGGTGTGGGGGCTTACTTCTGGACTCTCAATTCTATTTCACTGGTCAGTGTGTCTATTCATGTTCCAGTACCAAGCAGTTTTGATGACAGTGTCCCTATAGTACAATTTCAGATCTGGGAGTATGTTGCCACCAGTTCTGTTCTTTTTTCTCAAGATTGTTTTGGAAATTCTAGGTCTTTTTTGGTTCCAGGTAAACATTTGTAGCATTTGTTCTATTCTCCTAAAAAATGTGTTTGGGATCTTGATGGGGATAGCATTAAATTTGTAGATGGCTCTGGGTATTATATTCATTTTAATGATGTTAACTCTTCCAACCAATGAACATGGAATATCTTTCCACTTCTTTGTATCTTTTTCTATTTTCTTGAGTAGTGACTCATAATTTTCAGCATATATGTCAATCACCTCTTTGGTTAGGTTTATTCCTAGATATTTTATTGTTTTTGTTGCTATAGTAAAAGGAATTGATTTCTGGATTTCTTCTTCTGCTAACTTAGTGTTTGCATAGAGGAATGCCACTGACTTGTATGTTACTTGTGTAGCCTGACACCTTACCGTATTGCCTGATGATTTCCAAAAGCTTCTTGCTGGATTCCTTAGGTTTTTCTGTGTATACTATGATGTCATCTGCAAATAGGGAGAGTTTGACTTCTTCTCTTCCAATTTGTATCCCTTTAATTACTTGCTCCTGCCTGATTGCTATGGCAAGAACTTCCAACACTATGTTGAATAGTAATGGTAATAGTGGGCAACCCTGTTTAGTACCTGATCTGAGGGGAAATTCTTCCAGTTTTTCACCATTGAATATGATGTTGGCTATAGGTTTGCTATATATAGACTCCACTATCTTGAGGAATTTTCCATCTATTCCCATTTTTTGTAGTGTTTTGATCATAAAGGGATGTTGTATTTTGTCAAAGTCTTTCTCTGCATCTATTGATATGATCATGTAGTTATTGGTCTTGCTTTTATTGATGTGGTGGATCATGTTGATTGATTTATGTATATTAAACCACCCTCGCATGCCTGGGATAAACCTCACTTGGTCATGATGAACAATCTTTTTAAGATACTGCTGTATCCAGTTGGCTAGAATTTGTTCAATATTTTAACATCTATGTTCATCAGAGATATTGGTTCATCAGAGATATTGTTTTCCTTTTTGGTTGTGTCCCTCTCTGCTTTTGGTATCAGAGTGATATTAGCTTCATAGATGGTGAAAGGGAGCATTCCAGTGTCTTCAGTCTTCTGGAAGACTTTTAAAAGTAGAGGAATTATTTGTTCTTTAAAGGTTTTGTAGAATTTATTTGTAAAATCATCTGGTTCAGGACTTTTATTTTTGGGAAGGTTTTTGATAACTGTTTCAATTTCATTAGCTGTCATGGTCCTGTTCATGTTATCTAGTTCCTCTTTATTTAATTTTGGAAGTTTGTAGGTATCTAAGAAATCATCTATTTCTTCCAGGTCCTCTAATTTGTTGTCATATAGTTGTTCATAGAAGCCTCACATGATATGTTCAATTTCTGCAGTGTCTGTTGTGATATCTACTCTTTAATTTACAATTCAATTTATTTGGGTCATCTCCTTCAAATAATTTTTTAAAATGCCAACATGAATTTAAAAACCCTTAAAGATCTGTAAGAAGACCCAGATAAATTGGAGGGTGGGGATAGGTGGGTGTTTAATGGTTTCTAGTACAGTTGTTGACACATTGGTACAACCTCTCACTTCCCCACAATAGTTGTCTAGGTGTCTGTAAATCATTTGATGCCCCAATGTAGGCCCTTTCCCCATCATACACTAAAATCCCATTTCCTCTTTATCCCAATCGCTTTCCTATCCTTCTTTCTCCAGGGTTGTTTGATTTGGTGCAATACACCACACCCAGTCCATGGTTCATCATATGCTTCCCATTATTGTCCCTTTTCTGTATCCATGTGGAAACTGAAAAAGCTAGTTGCAGGAGGTTACTTTCCCCAGTTTTGGGGACTGGTAAGTGGCTAAGCTGGGTCATCTGATTCAAATCCACTATACTTTCTACCTTGTTACCCCTATTCAAGTAACTATCAGATATCTTTCTATACAGGATGATGATTTATCTTCCAGCTAAATTTGGACCAACTAGTCTTATTTATTCAATTTGTTGTTGTATTTTATTTATTTAAAAAATCTATTTTTATTTGATTTTTTTCTAAATGATTCACATAATTGCAGATATTGAATTATCCAAAATAGCTTAATGCAACTGTAGGTTATTTTAAGTCCAAGGGGTAAAGAAACACGGAATGAGGTGGGTTGAGTAATGGAAGACCATTAACTCACAGGTAAGGGGGACTGAACAAGGGTGACACTGCCTCCGCTTTAGTACTGACACAAGAGAAAACTTCTGTTAAAAGTGATAGTAGAAATCCAGAGGCAGAAGTTCTCTAAAGACCTGGGGCTCTGAGAATGAACTGAATGGCAACAGCTGGGATTTCTGCCTGACACCTTCCCTGTTCAACAGTGGCCTGACTCTTCATTTCTGGAACTATTTTGCCTTCCCTTTAAAAGAATGAGCCTTCAAAAAATGAAACAAACTTATTTTCTCCAGGCATGTGTGTATACAACACACACACACACACACACACACACACACACACACACACACACACACACACACACACACACACACACAGTCATTTAACAAGGATGAGAGGGCATGACCCCAAAGGCTTTCCAACCTCCTGTCCAAGGAGAATTCCCAGATAGTCTAATCACTCTGGCAACAGCACACCTGAGCATTTCTCGCTCAGCACAAATGAGAAGAGAGTAACTAGGAAGTTAGTCCTGCTGGACAAATAGCATCTGAGCCTAGAAAAAGGCAACAGAAGCTATCACACTTGAAGTGCCTTAACAAGCAAGTTGGGGAAACCATCAATTGGAAAGTTCAAATGTGACTTGGCCACTGCTTTGAAGTAGTTAAGTTGATAGAGTCTGTGCTCTCTCAAATGATAATAACAATACAATTTTAAAAGTATGATAATTATGTACTTTATACCCCTGGGTAGAGGTAGACAACAGTGAGACATATTTTCTAATGTAATTAAAGCTTTCAGATGTTCACTCCCAACTGCAATTGTTATTTCAAAAGTAAATTAATAAATCATGCCCAGCCTGTTCAGCATAAAAGCTTATCTTGATTCACTCTATTGCAACTTCCAAATTTTTGAGTCTGAGCAAGAAAGACTGGGAGAAACTTCTATTAGATTGACCTGTGAGGTGTTCCAACCTTGGATAAACTTTTTGGGAGAAGGTTTCAAGGGAGACATCTGGAACCATTTCTAAGTTTATTGCAAACAATATGTAAGTAGTCTTTCCTTTTTGTTCACTTAAGGTTCCCTATGCTAAACTCGAGGCAATTCATGCTGACTCCTGGATGCCCAGGGGATTCAGATCTCCTGTGGTTTATATGGAGCACTTTAGCTATCACGATGAATTAGTGTAAGGCCTGGTAATGCACCTTTGAGTATGTGAGGCCTCTTAAGGCTCTCAGAGGTCAATCCTGTGTCTGTATAAAGTACATTTCCCTTGGCAGACCAAAGACTTCTGACAGTGTGCACCATTGTATTTCTATTCATCACAGATTCCAGGTGTCTAAAATCACCATTCTGCATCTCTGAATAGGACATGTTTCAAGCCTGTGTTGAATCAAGGTAAATATTTACCAAAAAGGTCTGGCATGACAACTTCACAAGCTTGGTGAAAGAGCAATGTGTCAATTCAGAAAAAAAAAAGTTATAATTTTTCTTTATCTTTAAGTAGAGTTGGTGTAATACTCATGGCAAGTGACACCACTGATTAAAAATACACTTAGGCCTAGGTTGGTTCTATCCAGAGAGAATTCTGTGTATCTCCTTTTAAAGGGGGAAGCTAGAGAACTGGTGCACATTGTCCAGAGGCCTCTCTTATCTGTGCTACATACATAGAGAGGTGATGGAGTAGAGATTTGCCAGACTGAGGGCCACAATGCATTATCCCTATTGATATCTCACACTGACTCTTTGTCTCTGTGAAAAGCTTTAATTTCTTTTGGATACCAGTTCTCATAGCTAAATTGAGAGAATTCTAGGTAATTTTGTTTATCTCTCCTAGAAATGAAGCATGTTGGTTCTGTTTTCCACAGCTGTATAGCTTTTCTAGCCTGCATTTTTTTTTTTTTTAGTGCATCAATATGGAGAGAGAGATAGATGGACCACACTCTGTGCCTCCAGATTCTCCACTTTTTCAGTGCCTCCTGTACTTTATTAACTGTATGACTTTTGATTATTTTCTTAGACAATTGGAATCCCATTTATTATACATAAAATGGATGATAGTGGAGTTTACATTCTACAGTTGTTCTGAGGACTAAAATACACATTAGCTAATGGCAAGCACTGGGTAAGTGTTAGATATCAACTGTATTCTATAGATTCAGACTTCCAAAGGATTTTCCTTGTATATTTTTGCCTCAATTTTTGGTCATTGTATTAACTTCATGGATAGTATACCACACATTTAATAGCTTCAATAACAAAAATGTAATATCCCATAGTTCTGGAGCATAGAAATCTGAGATTAAGGTGTTATTAAAATAATACTTTCCTTGAAGATGCTAGGGAAGGCTCTATCCTTGGCTTGAAGCAGGAAAATTCCTACCTTCTTCATAAGGTGCTCTCCCAATAGTTTGCATATCTATATCCAAGTGTTCTCTTTTTATAAGGGCACCAGTTATAATAGGTTACAGGTCTGACCTTCTCCATCCAATATGACCTCATCTAAATTAATTATACCTATGAAGATCTTATTTCCAAGTAAATTAACATTCTATTTGACATATGCTTAAGACTTTTGTGTATAAATTTAGAGGTTGGAACAATTAAATCTATGGCATTCATTTCCCCTGCTTTGAGTAAATAACTACCCCAATTTTATGAATTCCTATTGGTCACTTAAGATACAGACTACTTTCTAAGCTTTCTCTTTCTATGCTAACCAGGGATCAAAAGTGGGTTCTCTTTTCTTCAAATTCTGATAGAACACATTGTCTGGATCTTTTATTTGAAACTAACAAGTCTCCATACGTTGCTAATTATCTTTATTCTCTGTACATTTTGTACCTTTAACTAGAGAATTTTGTGCATATTTGTATCTACCCTTCTTTTTAGAACACTTCATTGCACAGACTAGAAACTCAATAAGTACTTCCTTAGAGATAAATAGTTGAAGATAACAACTAAGAAAAAATCATTGGAAAAATCATGAAAGAAAAAGTCCACTGGAACAGATTGATTACTCCTATAGCTCATTAAAGTGTGAGCTTGAGAAGGTCAGAGAAGTTGAGATGAATTTTACTGAGGTGACGTGAGGAAGACCTATAAAGTGCCCAAATTTCCCTGATTAGATATAACAGGCGAGGGAAATTAAGGAAACTCAGCAGTTGCAATCTTCCTATTTGTGTTTAACTTAAACTGTAGTCAAGTGCTAAACAAACTTAGTGATAAAAAAAATTAAAATAAAAAAACTTTGCTTCCTCCTACATATGTTCATAGGAGGTATTGTTTAGGCAGCACTGTTTGGTGAGAAAGCCTTAAGAGAGAATCTGCCTGATGTTTAGCTTCCAAGTCCCGATCCTTAAAGCATCAAAAGCTGCTGACAAATAGGACATAAGAGAGTCATGTGAGAGAAGACTGGCCATTCTTGGTGGAGATGACTAACAAGAGTCTTAGAACAGGAGTAACCTTCGCTAATGAATGTTAATGACATCCATTAACTTTTAGGTTCTACTTAAAATTAATAGTTTGTTTCCTAAACAAGGCATGTATGTATATATCTATAGTACAGTGCTTAGAAAAATTCTTCATAGATAAAGACTGATAGACATAAAAAGAGAAAATGGGCCACTACTGATGCTTAGAAAAAACACTGGCTCTTTTATCCTCTTAAAAATATGATGTGTACAAATTTATGCAAGAGGAATCTGCTCCTCTACACAGTAAACATCATTAAGTGGTAGCTGTCTCAACTTTGGGAGAAGTTAGGGAAATCTTGAAAATCCTGTGAAAATAGTTCTGTTAAAATCAGACATGCAGATGAATTCACTGTTATCCAGTTTACTGAGGGCTGGGAGGCTATACCAACACAAAGTGGAGAAACTAGGATTCATCTCCTTAATGCTAAAATTATAGAGGCTTTTTTTTTTTAACCAAAGCACTACCCAGCTTTGGCTTATGGTAGTGTACATATGAGGGTGGGGATGAGAGGGGAGATTACTGAACCTGGGACCTTGGAGCCTCTGGCACAAAAGTCTTTTTGCATAACCATCTACCCCTTCTACCCTTTTTTAAAAATATTTTATTTATTTATTCCCTTTTGTTGTATTTGTTGTTGTAGTTATTATTGTTGTTGTAGTTATTATTGTTGTTGTTGAATAGGACAGAGAAATGGAGAGAGAAAGGAAAGACAGAGAGGGGGAGAGAAAGATAGACACCTGCAAACCAGCTTCACCGCTTGTGAAGCAACTCCCCTGCAGGTGGGGAACCAGGGCTCAAACCACCCCCTACCTATTTATTTATTTATTTATTTATTTATTTATTTAACCAGATGGCTCTCTTTTCTATTAAAAGAGACAGAGGTTCTGGGAAAGTCAATACCTTGGGGAGAAATTTGATGAGGATAGGTAAGATATAGCAAATGAGACTTGGTTGTAATTTTCAGCAAATCAGAAGGGGAGGAACATGGAAAATATCAGTAGGTTCCTTCAATTATGGTAATGACATGCTTCTTCTTTTTTTTTTTTTTGAAGTTTACTGGAAAATCTTCAGAGCTATTTAACAAAGCATTACATTAAGCATGGGGAAAATACTAAAGAGAACAGCACTTTGATTCCACTAATGACCTCTTACCTTATTAAAGTAGAAATTAAAAAAAAATCTAATTACTTCTTTGCCAGACTTCTGACTTATTTCAGGTGTTGTTTTATTGTCCTGCGTAAAGTGTGCCCTGATGCTGATATAAGACTCTTTTGAATACATTAATGTAGATATAAGTTTAGTTCTATTTTCAAAAAAACTAAAAAAGATTTGCTATTCTTTGCCAAAGTAATAAGATTGAAGTTTAATTATTTTTTAAACAACAGTCTGAGTCTGATATGGGGTTGCTACTGTTTAAAGTCATCCTGAAACAGAATGGTACTTGGTATTGTCAGATCACCAAGTTCTTCACTTGGCCATCTCTAAATTGTTACTCTGTTCATAGTCTAAGATGGCTTACCATATAGTACACGCTAGTCAGAAGGAGGGCCAAAGAAGATGATGCACCTCTTTACTTTTAAAGACTCATCCTTGGAATTGTCTGCCTCACCATTAATAACACATACTTTATCAACAGTTGATAATATAGCCACAACTTATTATAAAAGAGAGTGAGAAATGTAGTGTTATTTCAGGCAACCATATGTCCTCCTAAAATCTGAATATTATCTTTATCTTTGGTTTTCAATAGTCTGGTTCTCACATACCTATAGACATTTATATTCAAAATTGTCCTGCTTGGAATTTTTCTAGGCTTTCTAAATTTGAAAATTGATGCCTTTTGCCAAACTTTGAAACTAAGTCACTCTATAAATAAAATTTCAAGTCCATCATCTCCTGGGACTCCACATGTATACTTGATTGACCTTTTGTTATTACATTATATGAATATCACACTATGATATTTTTTAATTTTTTATTTTATTTTTCAAATTTTTTTGTATTTATTTATTTATTCCCTTTTGTTGCCTTAGTTGTTTCTTTTTATTATTGTAGTTACTATTGTTGTCATCATTGTTGGATAGGACAGAAAGAAATGGAGAGAGGAGGAGAAGACAGAGAGGGGGAGAAAAAGATAGACACCTGCAGACCTGCTTCACCGCCTATGAAGCGAGTCCCCTGCAGGTGGGGAGCCAGGGCTTGAACCCGGATCCTTCCTCTGGTCCTTGTGCTTTGCGCCACCTGCACTTAACCTGCTGTGCTACCTCCTAACTCCCCTTAATCTTTTATTCTTTCCATTATTCACCTTAAGTAATTTCTAAGTACCACGTGCTAACTGATTGCACCACTGGAGCTCCAGCCTTGAGTAATTTCTATTGACTTGTCTCTAAGCTCACTGACTACCCTTAGTAATCGTCATTTTTCTGTTAAGCTTAATCAGATACATTTTTCCTTATATATTATTGTTTTTGAGTTCAGAATTTTGATGTGATTTCACTCTTCAGTTGAATTATCTCTGCTGAGCTAGCCTCTCTTTTTTGTAATTGCAAACATGTTGTCATTCTCTGTCATTATGTATAACTATAATGGTGTTTTCCAGTATCCTCGTCAACAAAGAACTGGTTTCTATGAACTGCCTTTTCTATTAAGTCTGGATAAAAGTTTCCTCTGTGTGTGTGTGTGTGTGTGTTTGAAAAATTAGAAATATGTTTTTAAATACTTTCTATGAAGAAAATTTAAATTTATTAGAACCTTCTAGAGAAAAATTTTTTGTTTGTTTGTTTGAGAAGGCAAGTAAATTGGTAGGATTCAAACTAAAAATCATGTCTTTTAAAATGCAGGTCAGTGCCAGTTTAGTTATCTTTTAATTAATTAATCAATTAATTATTTTAATTGTCACTAGTGTTATCAATGGGACTCGGTTCCTGTATGGCAAAGCCAACATTCCTGGCAATCTTTTTTTTTTCTTTTTAATTTTTTTTTCTTCTGACAGAGAAATTTAAGAGGAAGTGGGGGATAAAGAGGAAGAGAGAAAGAAGAAAAAAAGAGAGAGAGAGAGAGAGATACCTGCAACACTACAAGGTGGGGACCTTGGGCTTTAATTAGGTTCTTTGCTTATGGTAATGTGTTGCTCTCCCACTTCATGGCACCACCACCACCCCTCCCCATCCCAGTTTAATTTAGTTTTTAGTTTCAATCTGTTCTGATCAGACATATGACAGTGTGAATTTAGTGATTAAGGATACGATTATGTACAAATATTACTTTTCTATATCTTTCTACTTTCTAAATGGATCTTAAGAACATCACTGATTCTACACAGAGGGCAGATCAATGGGAAGGACAACTTTTTTTTTTTATTCATATGACCAGCCATTATTTGTTTTCTTCTTTAGTTATGCATCTATCACTTAGTCTTTACTCACTATTCTAGCTACTCATTTCCTCAAGATATGAAATGGCCACAACATCATCCTTTTTGTGTGTCTTTATAAAATATGAAGACTGTCAGAAAAGTGAAGTTTGATAAAGTACATATGACTTTCCTAAAATTTCAGTGATTACCTCTACCTAAAATCTGTATGATTGTCCTTAGAAACACTAAAATGTATGGAGTGGAAGGTCATTTTTTTAGGCTGAAAAGTTGTATGTATGTATTTTATTGTCATTTCTAGAACTCTGCCTCTATATGCCAACTTCCTGAATGAGAGAGAGAGAGACTCCACCTCACCATAGCTTCCTTGAATGCAATTGCACTCCTAAGTGATACACCAGGGACTTCAACTTGGGCTATACAAAACAATGGAACTGATCTTCACAGTCCCAGAAAAGATACTGCTAACATTCAGTTAAGCTAAAATGTAAGGCTGGCTTACATTTTTCCTTTCAGTTTTCTCATCTACATTTTTGACAACATACTTAAGCATCATATATCATCTTTATTTATTTATTTATTTTAAATAAATGGCTAAGTGGCTAAAGCATCAGTCCTCCTTGTGTGAGGCCTCAGATTCTAAAGTGGCATTACAAATGTGAGAGTAGTACTTGGGTGTCTTTCTCTCTTCTCCCATTCTTCCTTCCCCCATAAGACCAATACATCAACCTTAAAAAGTGAAAGACATTCTAGATATATCCATAATTTAATGTCTTAATATATATTCTTTATTTTACATTCATAATAAGCATATAAAATCGACAAATCTTAAAAGATTCCTTATATATGAGTGTTTCTCAGATATAGAACAGATTTTATTTGATGTCTGTCTTTATAAGTAAAAGTAAAGGACAGAAAATTGACTCTTATTTCAGAACAATTGATGGAAATTAGCTATTAACAACCTAACTAAACTGTTTTTAAAAGACAACAATAAACCAAATACACTTTTATACATTAAAAAGGGTCTGGGCTGGCAAAGGTGTTCAGTTGGGAGAGTGCCTGCCTGGCCTTGTGGAGACCCAGATAAGAACATTGGTCCCCAGGGTGCTAGGGTTAGTTTCAGTGCTGTGGAATTTTTCCTTTTGTGTACATCTGTCTCTCTCTTTCTATGTGAAAAAGTTAAACTGGGACAACAAACACTAAAGGGTGACTTTTTCTATACACATCCTTATGAAAGGTATTATTAGCATTTGCATCTACAAAAATAAAAAAGTGTAAAGAGAATAAACCATAGGAAAAGTTCAAGGAGTTAACTTCACCTTTGAAGAGTACAAAACTTTATTGTAGTAATCAGATAATTCAAGTCTATAATGATTGCTTTTAAACTCTCCTTTGTATTCTAATATAAGTCAACTTAGACACAAAATCAAGATCAAGAGTTAGCATCAAAGCAGATGGCTCAGTAAGCAGACTGCAATCTTTGTGTTTGTGAGGCCTCAAGTTCAAGCCCTGTCACCATGTATGACTGAGTGATTTTCTTTCTCTGTCTTATATAAAATTAAAAAATAACAGCAGAATTCCCAATTTAAATTAAAATAGTTGGATGATTAGTGGATAGTTAAATTGTATTATAGTTATTTTGGTATTTAGGTAAAAAGCAGAAAAGAGTCAGGTTGCTGTAAATACATTACAAGAAAATATTGTGGTTGTGGAAGTGGCTCAGTAGATCAGGTAAATGCTTTGGCTGCATGAGACCATGAGTTTGATCCCCAGAACTTCACATGACCAAGTGGTCTCATTAAATGAATGTAAGTAAATCTTTAAACATCATAGTCATGTAGTTATGTTAAAAGATTAATGACACTCATTAAATTAGTTGAAATGCAATGCACATGTTCTAAATTAGCATAAAGAGAAAAGTATATGGTGGGATTTTCAAGGAATATGAAGAACTCTAATCTTAAAAAGGAACTGAGCTTAAGAAGAAAAAGAAAAGAGTATCCAATGGCAAAACCAATATATGACGGCATAAATAACCCCAGATACATCAATAATAACAGTAACATAAATGGTTCATGTCAGACCTCTGTAAATATATAAGCACCTATATTAAAACACAGAGATTACCTAGTTTGAATTATACAGGAAATATGTTACCTGAAAGAGATATAAATAAAGACACATTAAAAGATTCATGATAAAGTGTTGGAAAAAAAAAAGATATACAATGTGAGAGTCAGGTGGTAACGCAGCAGGATAAGCACAGGTGGCGCAAAGCACAAGGACCAGCATAAGGATCCTGGTTAAAGCCCCCAGTTTCCCACCCTTCAAGGGAGTCACTTCACAGATGATGAAGCAGGTCTGCAGGTGTCTATCTTTCTCTCCCCCCTCTGTCTTCCTTTTCTCTCTCCATTTCTCTCTGTCCTATCCAACAACAACGACATCAATAATTACAACAAGGGCAACAAAAGGGAATAAGTAAATAAATAAAAATTATTAAGAAAAAAAAGATATACAATGTAAGTATTGGAAAAGAATATGGTAAGAAAGCTATAAGGTAAAATGCAATTTGAAGGCGAAGAGCACAATACATTTGAGAAGGGTACATATTAATAATGAGCAATCTGCTCCTTCCAAATTCTTCAACCTCAAAGCCCATTTGTCTGAAATTACTTATAATAGCCAAGACATGGAAGCAACCCAAGTACCCAAATGATAGATGACTATAGAAAGTGATGACAGGGCTTGGGAAGTGACACACCTGGCTGAGCACACATGTTATAATTTGCAAGCACCCAGGTTTGAGCACCTGGTCTCCACCTGCAAGAGGAAAAGCTATTCTAATGGGAAGCAGTTCTGAAGGTGTCTCTCTGTCTCTCTCCCTCTGTATCTCCCCCTTCCCTCTCAATTTCTGGATGTCTCTATTAAATAATAATAAAAAGTAATATTTTAAAATAAAGTGGTGGCATACATATTCAATGATATACTATTTAGCTATTTTAAAAAATGAAAATTTGCCATTTGCAGCAACATGGATGGGATCTATGTCAATTTTACAATGTCAATAAAGTAATAGGATGATCTCATCTGTGAAATATAATAAGCAAAGCAAATAAACTAGTAAGGCACAAAAAAATGAACTCTTCTATTATATGAGACATATTGTGGTTACCAGAGGAAAAGGGGAAATGTGTGGGAGGAATGAGAAAAGATGATCAATTTGATATTGTGAGTGGCATTTAGACTTTGGTAGAAAGTGTGATGAAGTATATGTACATATCAAGGTGTGAATCTGTAGTCCCCAAATTTACATAATATTGTGAATCAGTGAGAAATCAGAAGAATCTGTCTATCCTATCTGTCTATCCATCATCTATCTATCTATCTATCTATCTATCTATCTATCTATATCTATCAATCATCTATCATCAACTTCAAATGTTACACATTATACACATACACAGGTAGGGTGAAACAGAAAAAAAAAGAAAGAAAAGAGGAGGGGAGGAAGGGTAAAAAGTGGGCAATATAAACAGATGGAAACAAACTTTATATCAAGTTTCTTAAATATCCTCTTATAACCACATTCCCAAAACATCCTCCCATAAAAGTGCATTTATCTCTGCTGAAGAGAACAGCTGATAGTTGGAAAATATCTGGCTGGGGGAAACATGAAATATTTAATCAGGGCATGTTTGGTATTGGATACAGCTCATAGCACTCTTGCCCTTGCCAGATGTTCCTTTTCCTTTCCTTGCCCTTCTCTCCATGTAAGCTGCACTCAGTGGAAGAATGCAGGCTCTGAGGCATTGGCTACAAACTGTCATCTTTGGTGAAATAAATGCAGAATGCATGATTGGCCTTCTTTCACTGAAGTTCAAGGCCCCTGCTAAAACAGCACTGCCCAGACCAATTTCAGAGTCTCTTCAACTTTTTCTTTATAAACTATCACATCAAATAAAAATAGACAACTCAGCTGAAAATGAAATCAAGGTTGGCCTGGAACATAGACATGGACTTGGAAGGTCAAGCTGATATTAAGCCAGCAAATTAGTTTGGTTTCTAGAGAGCAGAGGTGGTATCACTGTGTTTTGGGGAATGAGTATCTATGTTCAGAATACATACCTCTTTCTCCTAACTACCTTGTGTTATCCAGACATGCAAATCTATACCCTGGAAAACTGCAGTCACCATTCAAGTATATATATTAGACTAACATCACTGAAAATAATTGGAACTCACAAACATTTGTGGGATTTCCTGGCCAGACCAATTTAGTGAGGAAAATAACTAGTAAATGCTTAACTACATTTTTCATTTCCATAAGTAAACAAAAATAGAAAGATTAAAAGACTTGTTCAGAAACACTCAACTCAGTTGGGTGGTAACAGACTTTTAGATTCTCATAACTTCTTTATCCAGTCATCTGTTGATGGGCAGTTTGGCTGCTTTCACTCTTTTGGCCACTGAGAATAATTGAGTTTTGAATATGGGGGTACATATGTCCCTCTGGATAAATGTTTCTGTGTCCTTTGGGTAAATGTCTGAGAATGGTTTAGAAGGGTGACATGGTAATTTCAGTTTAATTTGTTTAAGGACGTCCATATTGTCTTCCAAAGGGGCTGAACCAGTTTGCATTCCCACCAACAATGTAGCAAAATTCCCTTTTCTCCACAACCTCGCCAATACCTGTCCTTTTCTGTTTTGTTGATGTAGGTCATATACACAGATATGAGAAGGAGTCTAGCTAGTATAGCTGTGATGTGCATTTATTAATGATAAGTGAAGTAGAGAATTTCATCATATGTCTATGGGCTATGTGTATTTGTTCTTTGAAGAACCACCTATTAAGCTCTTTGGCTCACTTTTTTATTGGGTTATTTTTTTCCTTTCTCTCTCTCTCTCTCCTTGTTGAATTGTACTAGTTCTTTATAGATGTTTGATATCAATCATTTGTCGGATGTGTGATATGTAAATCACCCCTTCCAGTTACTGAGTTCCCTGGTTATCCTTGGGTAGTTTGCTTAAGATGTATAAAAGCTATTTATTTTGATATAGTCCCATTTATTTACTCTTATTTTCCTTTCACGTGCCCATGGACTCAAGTGTCCAAATATGTCTTTGGTATTAAGATCCTGAAATATTTTTCCATTTTTTCTATATATTTCAGACTTTCTGATATAATATCTAAAACTCTGATCTATTTTGATCTAGTTTTTGGTGCATGTTATTAAATGATTTTCTAGTATATTCTTCTGCCTGTGGATGTCCAGTTTTCCCAGCACTATTTATTCAAGAGGTGTTCTTTTTCCCATTGAATTATTTTGACACTTTCTCATATTTTAGGTTAATATATGTGTAAGGGCTTCTTTTTTATTTATTTTTTATTTAAGAAAGGATAAATTAACAAAACCATAGGGTAGGAGGGGTACAACTCCACACAATTCCCACCACCCAATCTCCATATCCCATCCCCTCCCCTGATAGCTTTCCCATTCTCTATCCCTCTGGAAGCATGGACCCAGGGTCGTTGTGGGTTGCAGAAGGTAGAAGGTCTGGCTTCTGTAATTGCTTCCCCGTTGAACATGGACATTGACTGGTCGATCCATATTCCCAGTCTGCCTCTCTCTTTCCCTAGTAGGGTGGGTCTCTGGGCAAGCGGAGCTCCAGGACATATTGGTGGGGTCTTTAGTCCAGGGAAGCCTGGCCGTCATCCTGATGGCATCTGGCACCTGGTGGCTGAAGAGAGAGTTAACATACGAAGCCAAACAAATTGTTGAGCAATCATGGACCCAAAGGTTGGAATAGTGTAGAGGAAGTGTTGGGGGGGTACTCACTGCAAGCTCTAGTGTAGGGGCTTCTTTCTAGACTCATTTGTTTTTCCTTATTTTGTTATATCTTTGTTTTTTCTTTGTTGTTTTTGTTGTTTCCAAGACTTTACTGCTCAAAGTCATTTTTTTCAGATATATAGAAAGACAAAGACAAGAGACAGAAAGAGCTGAAAAGGCCCACAGCACCAAATTTTCCCTTAGTGTCATGGGAACTGGGCTCACACCCGAATTATGAGCATGGCAAATAAAGCACTTCTATATTTATTTATTTTTAAATTAGTGATTTAATATTGATTTACAATATAATAGGGGTATAACTCCATGGGCTCCCACCATCACTAGTTCTATGCCCTCATTCCCTCCATTAGGAACTACAGTCATTCTCCCATGGCTACAAATGCAAGGTGTTTATATCTATAACTATCTATTTATCTATCTATATATTTTTTCTTAATGGTCCTGCTTTCACTTCCTTTCTAAGTCACCCTTATATCTATTACTACTTCCAGGTATCTTTCCTTTTTTGCCTTTTCTCTCTCTCATATAAGAGAAGGATTCCTCTGCTGTTTTCCAGATTCACTTTCCTTTCAATGATGGTATAAAAACAAGATTCCTGGTGACAAACTCCTTGGGTCCTGGTGGAACAGGGGTACAGAGTCCTCTGGTTTACTTTCACTGTCATTTACCCCTCTAGGAGTATGGACCAAAATTATTTTGGGGGTGCAGAAGGTGGAAGATCTGGCTTCGATAGTTGCTTCTCAACTGGACATGGACATTGATAAGTCAGTTCATACCTTCAGCCTGTTTCTACCTTTCCCTAGTAGGGGAGACCTCTGGGGAGGTGAACCACCAGGACACATTGGTGAAGTTGTCTAACCAGGGAGGTCAGGATGGGATCATAGTAGCATCTACTTCTTGGTGGCTAAAAGGTGGTAAGATAGAAAGCAGAACAAAATGTTTTATAAACAAGAATCATAAGGTAGGAATGGAGCAGGTGGAAGTAGGGACCCTAGGATGGAAGGAAACAAGGAAGTCTATCTTTTATTTTTATTTTATTTAAAAATATTTATTTTATTTATTTATTCCCTTTTGTTGCTCTTGTTATTTTATTGTTGTAGTTATTATTGTTGTCGTAATTGTTGGATAGGACAGAGAGAAACAGAGAGAGGTGGGGAAGACAGAGAGGGGGAGAGAAAGATAGACACCTGCAGACCTGCTTCACCGCTTGTGAAGCGACTCCCCTGCAGGTGGGGGGCCAGGGCTCGAACCGGGATCCTTATGCTGGTCCTTGTGCTTTGTGCCACCTGCACCTGCTGTGCTGCAGCCCGACTCCCAGAAGTCTATCTTTTAAACTATACATAGGCTTCTTAGCTTAAAAACTCACTCCTGACCAAGAGATAAAGCAGGGTGGGGGAGAGATAGTACAGTGGTTATGCCAATAGACTCTCACACCCCAAGGATCCATATCTCTGGGCTCAATTCAGCTTCTCTACCAAGCCAGGAAGCACTGCTGGGGCCTGTGAGTTTCTGAACAAGTCCCATTTATAGTCTGTAGGTTCTGAGGTAACTATTCACTATGTTCTCATCAGGAGAACAACATGGAAAGGTTCCCACCACATAGCCCCACCAGTAGGCCACCAAGGTGTAGATTTTCTTCTGAGTTTCCTCGTTAGTTCTCTGTCCCCCGATGTCAGCACTGCGCCTTCCCCCTGCTGCTCCAGCCTCTGAGGGCAGTAGCAATGGAAACTCACAGTTGCATTTGGTGAGTCTTAGGGGAGTCCTCTCACCCCTTCAGCCAGTCTTTTTGTTGGTAAAACAGACTGGAGGTGTTGCCTCAACTGGTAAACTGCCAGACTGTTACCAGCCACTTAATCTATCCCTAGGCTCTTCTCTGTCCATGAGTCACAAGTATTTTCACTCACTGGTTATTTGGTGAGTTCCTGAAGTCATTCTGTTCCTTCCTTGTTGTGGTCCCGGATCGAAGTCTATCTTAGGTATGCTCCTATGAGCCTATTTCTTAGTAATTTTTGCCTGAGCTTGATAGCTAACAAGGCGGTGGATTAGAAATCTTGTCTGGAAAGATTATGTCAGGGTTGAGAATAGACCTAGAAAGCAGGATTAGGATAGAGAGCTGCTCCCAAATTTGAAGAAAATATATTAATACAGTCGACTGTTTACCACACTGATCAAACCTGAGGTCCTTATCTATTCATATTTAGCAGTGGAGCCTGTAAAATTTCTAAGTCCTTGTCAAATTGAGCTCACAGTCAATCCATCTTCACAGCTGAGAACATTCTAGGCTGTACTCACTTCAGAACCTATCTTCCTTCAATGACAGAATAGGATGGCCCAACCTCTCTTAGGAGAGGGGGGCATTCCCTACCATTACTAGTTCAGAGTAAGTCTACTGTACTGAAGTAGCCCACAAAAGGGCTTATGGTGACATTCCCAAAAGATATGATGATAGAGAGTGATGATAGAGAGGGTTTTATTAGATGTTAAGGTCTATTATTAGCCATAGAGGAATCCAAGAATTATCATTTAGAAGTGGGGGGCTAGGCTGGCTTGATAGTGGCCAAAATGAGCCCGTCTCTTGCCATTATCCAGCTTTTGTAGTCCTTTTCTGATCTTATAAGTTTAGTCTTTCTCCCAGTTGTTAAAGCATTGAGTGTCATTTGCATCCAAACCAGTGTTAGGTTTATGGGATCAGGCCTCAAAATAGGAAAGACATAGACTTAGGATTTCAGTGGCATCTAAGTTAGCCTCAAATCTTTCTATCTATCTTTCTTTTCTCTTCCTCCAGGATTATTGTTGGTGTTCGGTCTTAGCACTAGGAATCCACTGATCCCAGTGGACCCCCCCCCCACACACACACATTTTTAAATTGTATTTGACAGGACAGAGAGAAACTGAGGGGGGGTAGAAAGGGAGATAAAGGGAAAGAGACAGAGAGGCACCTGCAGACTTCACTGCTGCTGCTTCTGAAACATCTCCACTGTGGGTGGGGAGCAGGGGCTCCAACTCAGGTCTTTGTGCTGTTCCTTTCACATAGTACTATGTGCACTTAACCAGGTGCGCTACTGTCTGGCCCCCACCTCAAATTTTCTACATTTACTTGTTTGATGGTTCTAATAAAGGCTGTTATAGGGACAGTAATTGCCCTTTACTTGATATATAGTTTTAGCCAGTATATCTCTTGGCCAGTCATATAGTGTTTTTTTTTTTTTCTAAGTCTTACCAAGGAGTAACAATAACACTAATGTTCTGTAAGAGCAAGCAGTTTTATGTGTATTATCTTGCCAACACTTCATTCCTAAATAATGAATCCAGTCTCTTAACTCATAAGAGCAGCCAGTGGTGAAGACAAAAGCAAACAAACAAAAACATAGTGCAGTTTTCTAAGTTGTTCCTCAGAAAGACATTCAGGTAATGATAGAATTAGACTTTTCTATTCTTACATTCAATTTACTTTCTTTGCTTGGAACATGGTGACAAAACAGAGTGACTGAATGCTAGAGTCAAGCGCCTGATCTTAATATGATTCAGTATGCTAAGAAAGCTGTCTGCTAACAGCTCTAGTTTTGAAATAAAGTTTTTTGGAGTTTACAACTAGCTTCAGTGATGGATTTAAACAATTTCTGCCGACACTTCAGAGCTAAACCACTCTTCAAAAGTCTTTAATATTCAACTAGAAATTTAGCACAAGCATTGGGAAGTTTTGATTCTGGGTTGGGTTCCGTGTAAATTGGAAGATGTTAGGAAGAAAGCCTGTAAATGCTTATAGGCATTACATTCACTATTGAAATGCAAGCTAGACATAGAGCCAAGTCAGCAAAATAATGATTACTGCAAATGGGTGTGCTAAGTTGGGTTGTTAGCAATTTATCCAAATTAAGAATTGGAATTTTACCATAATCACTAGAGAAGTATGCCATTCACAGCATCATTTATTTTCACATGTGATGCTCATCCTAATTTCTAAGTTTACCATCATCCTCTTCCAAAATATAAACATATAGTCTGCTTATAATTCACTTAAAGAATTCTCTCAAGTCAGAAGGTAAATTTGAAAGAATTTTTTTCTTTCCAGAAACCTTCTAAAGTTTAAAATTTTACTTAGAACTTCATTTCTCTAAGCACTTCTTCTATGTAAGATTTTTATTATTATACTCAGTGTCAAAGTTTGTGATATTACAAGATAATTAAAGAAGGCTTAACAAAAACAGCAATTAGAAAGAAATATAGGAAATATAAAGGTTTGTGTAGAAGAACATTGGGTCTGGTAATAGTTAGGGTCACTGACTTCTAAGCCTAAAATGACAAAGTTAGAAAGTAGGGTTGGAGCCCTGAGAAGCTGACCTATATCTTAGAAGAAGGCTGTCCAATAGAAGCTGTACTCTTCAGAAGTACAGTCAACTCACAGAAGGAAGAAAACTCAAGACAATGATGCACACCTTTCTCATCACTATTTCACCTGCTTAGATTTTCCATTAAACCAGAAAGTAAGATGCTCATTGTAGTGATCTACATATCAGATTTCTCTATCTAGAACATGATGAAGACAGCAAACAATGGATCTGAACATGAACTACAATTGCAGTGGGATATATACATCATACATACTGTACATAGATGCTGGCGGTTTTCTTTTCATCTCCTTTTCTTTCTTTTTTTCTTTTTCTTTTTCCTTTCATACATATATATCCTTTCACATTCTAGAGGAATCAAATGCTTCTTAATTTTTCTTGGTATAATACTTGATGGCTCAAAGGCATTAAAGACCTACTTTTGATGAAAGTAATTGAAAATTGGCAATAGTCATTGTTAACATATAGACTAGGGTATAGAAAAATTAAATTAAATTCACAGATTTGGTATTTGGGGCTTTCCTATTTCAAATTACCTCTAAAATGTTCCTTTAATTCACTTTACAAATCTTTTTTAAATGTTGTCTAGAAAAATCCACTCACTTTCTCAAGAGGTATCCCTAGAGAAGAAGAGATGGGAATCAGTTTACTGAAATGTCAATTGGATATTTTAGCTAGGAAGAATGAAAAATAAACTTTACCTTTTTTTAAAATTCTGTATTGGGGAATTAATGTTTTACATTTGACAGTAAATATAATAGTTTGTACATACACACCATTTCTCAGTTTTCCATATAACAGTACAACCCCCACTAAGTCCTCTGTCATCCTTTTTGGATCTGTATTCTCCCCCTCACACACCCCAGAGTCTTTTACTTTAGTGCAACATGCCAATTCCAGTTCAGGTTCTACTTGTGTTTTCTCTTCTGATCTTGTTTTTAAACTTCTGCCTGAGAGTGAGATCATCCCATATTCACCTTTCTGACTTATTTAACTTAACATGAATTTTTCAAGGTCCATCCAATATCTGCTGAAAGTGGTGGTCACTATTTTTTATAGCTGAGTAGTATTCCATTGTGTATATATGCCACAACTTACTCACCCACTTATCTGTTGTTGGACATCTGGGTTGCTTCCTGGTTTTGGCTATTACAAATTGTGCTGCTAAGAACATATATGTATAAAGAAAAGAAAAATAAACTTTACTTTTTGATAGTCATTGACAACTTAATGCTCTGTTTTGTTTGTTAGTTTATTTGTTTTTACCAAACTACCACTACACTCTGGCTTATGATGGAGCTAGGAATTGAACCTGGGACCTTGGAGCTTCAGGCATGGAATTCTTTTGCATTATCATTATACTGTCTCTTCAGTGTTCTTGAACTCTATCTTGAAAGCACTGGGAGGATCCAGAAGTCAGGTATCTCTTAGATCACCAGCCTCCTATGTACATATGTCAACATCTTTGGGGTTTGCATCTAAAGGTGAGAGACAAATTTGAATAAGAATAAACAGTGCTTTTATCAAAAGGCAAAAGAAGGAAGATAGGTTGGAGAATAATTGGGGGATGAGGAAGGTTTCAAAGTGCTAGAGAACAGGGTGTTGTTGACACTGGTGTTGAGGAAAGGGAACTGAGTGTGAAGACTCAAGTTCAAGGTATTAAGTAGGTATCTGAAAAGATATCCAAAATTATATGCCAATAGTGAGTTGTAATTTTCAAATAACAATGAGGACACACTACCCATCTATTAGAATGTTAAAATGTAAAACACAACATCACCTGTGGAAGAGGATGTGAAAGGGCAGACATTCTTATTCTTTGATGATGGAAATGCAAAAATGATAGACAGTTGGAAGACAGTATTGTGGGGGGGTTATATAGCTAAGAATGCTGTTGCCATATGATCCAACAATTGTTCACCTTGGCATTTACTCAAAAGAGTTGAAAAAATATAGACTCAAAATATATTTAGAGGTATAGCTATATTTATGTATATGTGTACACATGTATATATATATATATGTATATATGTCGTTATTTATAATTTCCAAAAGTGGGAAGTAGTCGAGAGGAATGGATAAATTGTGATCCATCCAGAACTGGAACATTACTGAGAGATAAAAAAGAAATAAACAGTCAAAACATAAGAGAAACCTAAATGCATATTACTGTGAAAGAAGCCAGTCTGAAGAAACTGCACAGTTGTGTGATTCTAAATGTATGATATCTCTGTCTCTGTCTGAAAGAGTCAGTTCAGAGTGGTGACACTTCAGTGACAAAAATAGGATGAAATATGAGACAACATAACTATTAGTCCAGTCATGTCATATAGACCACAATTGCTATTTATAGCAGTCAGAGAAGAATAAGATCAAAAGGACTAAAGTTATAGGACTGATTTCATGATGGAAGGACATTCACCTTAGACATAGTTTAGTGAGGATAAGAGAATAGACCTTCTGGTCACAACAACTGCAAGAGAGGTACCTCTACAGATATCACTGTACACAAACAGCAAAGGTCTGAGCAGAGAAGCATTGGAAATTGCATTCCCATGTGGAACTTGGGAGTACTGAGCCCAGTAATGAAGGGAGGTGAGCTGGGCTCCATGCATCAGTGATTAGGCAGCTACTAAACATTATTTAGCAACTAAGTGACCTGATAAGCACAGTATTTAGGAAAGATCAATTTAACCAAGCAGGTGATAGAGAGCACTGTGATAACCACAACAATGATAAAAACAACAAGGGGAAAAAATAGCCTCCAGGAGCAGTGGATTCCTTCAGGCACCAATCCCCAGCAATAACCTCAAGGTAAGAAGGATTCCCACCAGAATTCCGTATCCCATCCTATCCTTTGATAGCTTTCGACTCTACCAATGTGTCCTGGAGATATGCTTCCCCAGAGCTCCGCCCCACTAGGGAAAGAGAAAGGCTAGGAGTATGGATCCACCTGTCAATGCCCATGTTTAGCTGGGGAAGCGAATACAGAAGCCAGACCTTCCACCTTCTGCATCCCATAATGACCCTGGGTCCATACTCCCAGAGGGATAAAGAATAGGAAAGCTATCAGGGGAGGGGATGGTGTACAGAATTCTGGTGGTGGGAATTATGTGGAGTTGTACCCCTCTTATCCTATGTCAGTGTTTCCTTTTTATAAATAAAAATGCAAAATTTTATAAAAATGTCCACATTAAAAAGAGAATGTTTTTGGTATCAACACTTTAGATTATCTTCTTGACTTCTATATCTCTTAGAATGTACTATTATATGGCTGAATAGCTAAAGAAAGTCTGTGCCATCGAAGGCAATGGTTGGTCAGCCTTCATCCTAAACAGGCAAGTGTTGAAGAGGAAAATGTTCCAAAGCCCATTCAGGCAAAGTGGAGGGGGGAAGATAAACATAACAAGAATGAATAGGATATGTTGCAGTGACATCATAATGTTAGCTACTATTACTGACAATAAAAGACAAAATAAACTATGCTAAAGGTTTTAATCGTATACTTCTTTTCATCTTCAAACCAGTGAGAAAGGCATGATGATTATTCTTTTTAGTAGTGATTTGCAATATTATAAGATAATAGGGGCATAGCTTCTCTCACCACCGAATGATTATTATTATTTACTTATTGACTATGGAACATTAGGTTTAGTGATTTTTAAGGACCATGTCCAAGTCATAGAACCAGTAAAAGACAAGACTCTAGGCAAAATTGTTTAGAATTACATCACTGCTCTGGAGTCAAGATGTGTGGGTGTAGATCTTGTTTTCCCATAAACTACCATCACTCCTTGGACAGGCAATCCAGGCACTTTCTGTGTTTCACTTTAGTTACAAAATATACCAATTTATTAGAGTCATAAGGTAATAGTTAATGTGTAGGGAATAAGCTTTAGACATCACATGCATCATAACAGTGAATCCTGAAGATCCTTACATGTTATACAACACATTTGGTTATTACACTCTTGTCTGATGTTGTCTGAATTGGGACCATTGAGTTAGGCATCATCAAGAACTTTCCAAACCTGGAAGTCCAATGACAAGTGATTAATTCACTGGAGGAACTGCTTTGAGTGACTTGATGAGGACTACAGCAAGATCTTCACTTGAGAAACCCTCTCCTCCTTTTAAGAGACCTTCAAATATCTACAAAATTGGATCATGTTACAGATGGACAGAGCATCCATATTTATCAGAATACTAAGGGAGTGGTGGAAACTGAGTCCTTTGCCACATGTCAATTTCTTTCTATATAGCAGTATTCTGGTGGCTTCTTCAAAACAACTTTTAGATGTCCACATCCAAGCCTAATGACCTTCCCCTCATCATTCACTGAGTTTATACATTGAAGAACTTGGGAAGCCTGATGTTCAATAATTCAGACATCTGGGGATTCCAACTCCCTGGCCTGATATCATATATTAAAAGTCAGATCTATCCTTTTAAAGTTACCTAATTTGCCAATGCTTTTGTTTATCCAGTCTTTTGTTATTAATTTTAACTGTTTACTGTTACCAAATGGTCTTGAACCCTAGGCAGTAAAGAAATATGAATTTTTGTACTGTCACATATAAAATCTTTAGATGCCTAGATTCTATACCATGCTGCATTCTGTGGGGATAAGAAACAAAAGGGTGAAGGACAGTGACTGCCTGGTGTCTTAATAAGATGCAGATCAGCCAAAGAGCATCAGACCATCAAATCCAGGGTCTGCTGCAACCGTACACCTTTCATCAGGCGTGGAATGGGCATAGATGGATTCAGGGCTTTATTGAAAGATCATATAGGATGACTGCAAAATCCCATTACTTGTTGATTAAGTATTGATTGCCTCAGTATTAACAAGCCAGCTAATATGAAGTGACCTCTGAGGCCAGTGGTTTTGGGGGGAGGGGAAGACAATTTACTAAAACAGGCAGGGAGATGAATAAGAAGGCTAGATTTGCTCTTGGCTTTTAGCTTCGGTTAAAATGTCACACTCGATAGTGCAGATCAATGCCCACTTTATTTCCTCACAGCCGTCTTATTACCATCATGAGGCTGCCTCCTTTGATGCTTTCTAATGACCCTCTGAACTGCCTGCTCAGCTCACCCTCTGCTTTCAACTAAAAGGATAGCCCTCTCTAACCTCTTGCTGTTGATGGAGAGGCCACAGATATGAGGCTGGGCTAGGAGGACCAGCCAAGCCTTGTCTAGGGTCAGCAGTGCTACACTCACTGTGTTTTTCCCCTTGTCCTTTGCATCCCTTTGAGTGTCTTCAACATCAATGCTCCTTCCCCTTTCCACAATTCCAAATAATGTCAAGGCGGTAAAACAAGAGGCTCTACTCAAAACTTTCACCCACAGTCACCATCTAGGTCAGGGGCTACATGATTCATTCTCTAGGAAAGAAACTCCTGTCTACAATTTAAACCTACTCCTCCCATCCAGAACTATATGTCTTTGATAATGGTAAAAATATGTGAGTAAATAAACACATAACTAAAAAAAAAGTAAATAATCTTCTTGACTTCAATCCGAATAACTTACTTAAAAGGTGTATGGCATGCTCCAATGTGACATCATCTCTCAGTGTGAGATTATGGAAATCTTAGTTTACTTCTGTAGTTATAAAGAAGTGCTTTTATGAGCATTGTTCATTGCAGGAGGAGCTTAACTTCCACACTCCAAAATGCCCTACTGATTACTTTGTCTAGCTTTCTCTGAATATAAATATTTTATGTGTTGGCCATTGTAGTCTATGCCCTCCTATTGGCTCCAACTTTCAGTGTCAGAGAAAAATAGAGAAGAGACTCATGAAAAACTTTCTCCTTGGCAAGTATGTTCAATTGGTCTCTGAAATGAAAAGGTTTCCAACACTAGATGGCTAGAGGGGGAATGAGAGTACAGAGAGGAAACTTCAAACTCTCTAAGGCTGGTATTCAAAGCCATGTCGACCTGAAGATGAAAACCACAATAATTTCTCTGGGGCTTTAGGAATCTGCCTCAGTAAGTTTTGTTGCTGCAAAATTCATAATTTAAAGGCTCTTTCCACATATTCCATCCTAAATTGGGTGAATAAAGATCATTTCTTCCTTTATTTAACTATGTAAGTTATTTTTTACCTCAGGGTCTTATCAGGGTCCCATATAAAATGCTATAATTCAGAACCATTCACAGTGTGCCATAAACAATACTCTTCCTCTTCCTTCTTTCAGTCTGTTTATTATTTTTTGTTTTTATAAGGGAAAATGTTAAATCTTTTTCCTATTTTCATTGTTTCTCAACTAAAAATCACAGTATTTTTGCTTTATGCAAACCATGTGTGTATTTTCAGCACAAAGTTTGTGTTCAGAGTTGAGTGAATAAACTGTTTTTGAATTATTTTTCATTGAATTCATGAATTTACTGCATATTTCTATAACTTATGCTGACTAACTCTCTCTACAAAATTTAGAAAACATAATAAGAAACTCGACTTGCATTCATGACTCTAATGAATTTTCTTGAAGATGTCTGTAATAATTACCTCAGTAGTGAAAAGACTTCTAGAAAACATAAAAATCTATAACAAGTACAATCTATACTTTCTATTCCCAGGAACTCCTGAATGTAATGATATTCTATTTATTATTTCTGAACAATTATTCGTGTCTTATAAATTCTTTAATTTATTTTCTGCAACCCACAATGACCCTGGGTCCATGCTCCCAGAGGGATAGAGAATGGGAAAGCTATTGGGGAGGGGATGGGATATGGAGATTGGGTGGTGGGAATTGTGTGGAGTTGTACCCCCCCCATCCTATGATTTTGTTAATGTTTCCTTTCTTAAATAAATAAATACATTTAAAAAAAAATTCTTAATTTAAGATACAGTATAGGAATATGCAATGACTGGTCTTACCAAATAATCACATAAAACTATGAAGAAACAGATACAGTGCAGAAGGTAAAATAAAGTGAAACTAGAAATAGAAAACACATATTATCATGTACAAAAACAAGGGTTTTAGATTCTAACCAGATCTCCACCTGCAGGGAAGAAGTTTTATGAGTGATAGAACAGTGCTGTAAGTGGCTCTCCTTCACTCTGTCTCTCTATCCTTCTCTATCTTTGACACCCTCTATCAAGGAAATAAAGTAAAAAAAAAAAAGTGTCTGGGAAATGGTAGAGAAATCATGGAGGTACTGAATCTCAATGACAACTCTACTGTCAAAAAAAGAAAAGACAGTATTAAATTACTAATTAAAAAAAAGAAGCAAGGAAAAGGTAGCATGAGACAAAAGAAACAGAAAACAATAGTAGAAATCATTCTTGATATGGATTAACCATTATTTCTATAACTGTCTATATTTGTATATATTTGCCTTTTATTTTGTCCTATAGTCTAAACTTCTCTTCCTTTCTAAGTTCCACCTATACCTATTACTAAATCTAGATGTTCATCCCTTTTTCCTCTTCTTTCCCTGGGTCCTAATGAAGTTGGAGTTCAGAGCTCTCTGGTCACCTTTCCTCACCATATCTCCCCTTCTGGGAGTATGGACCATTTTTTTTGGCGGGGGCGGTAGTGCAAAAGGTGAGAGTTCTGGCTTCTGTAATTGCTTCTTTGCTTGATGTGGACATTGGCAGATTAATCCAAACCTTCAGCATATTTCTATTTTTTCCTAGTGGGGTAGTGCACTGGAGAGGTGAGATTCCAGGACACATTGGTTAGGTTGCCTGCTCAGGGAAGTCAGTATGGAATCACAATAGCATCTGCAACTTGGTGACTGAAAGGCAGTGACATATAAACTTGGACAAAATGACTAATGAACAGCAACCAAAAAGTAGGAATAGAGAAGATGAGACTAGGAATCTTAGATTGGAAAGAAGTGTGAAAGTCTATTTTAGTTATGTTCCTAGGAGCATATAACTATTACAGTTTTTGCTTGAGTTTGATAGCTAACATAAAGTTGGACAAAATGTTGTCTGAGAAGATGGTGTCAGAATTGAGAAAAGAGTTAGAAAGTTATATTAGAGCAGAGAGAAGCTCCCAACCTTGAAGAAAATCTATGAATAAAATGAACTGTTTACCCCTTCCACTTAACCCAGGGACCATTTTTATTTATATTTAACACAGGAGTCTGTGAAACCTCTAAATCCTGTAGGTCTGAGTTCATAGTTAATGGTCACAGCTGGGAACATTCTAGGCTGCACTCACCTCAAGACTAGTCTTCTCTAAGTGGCAATGGAGAATACAGCCTCCCTTCAAAGAGTCGGCCAGTCTCTACCACTGCTGTTTTATAGTGAGGGCAAGACCCTGGAGAGGCCTACAAGAGGGCTTATGCTGATGTTCCTGATGGAAGTGACTATTGATGGTTGACAAAGGGATCTATTAGAGGTATAGGCCCATCATTGAATACACATTCTTCTCAAGTACACATGGAACATTCACAAGGATTGACCTTATGTTGGGCCATCATGACAGTCTATATGTGAATATTTAGATAATAAAATGCATTATCTCAGATCATGATGGTATGAAGGCAGAAATCAACCACAAAAAGGAAGAAAGAAACTCTTCCAATGTCTAAAGATTAAACAACATGCTTCTGAATAACACATGGATCACTGAAGAAGTAAAAAAAAAAAAAAAATTAAGCATTACCTTGATATAGATGAAAACAAAGAAACCAACTATCAGACCATATGGGATGCAGCAAAAGCAGTTCTGAGAGGAAATTTTGTAGCATTAATATAGAGAATAGGTCACTGATAGACTGGCAACCCAACTGAACCAACTAGAAATGGAGCAACAATTAGATCTAAAAGCAGACAGGAGACAGGAAATAGTTGAAATTAAGAGGAAAATTAATGAAATAGGAAACAAAAACTCCATCAGGAAGATTAATAAAACCAAAAGCTGGTTCTTTGAAAGGATAAATAAAATAGATAAATCATTATTTACACTCACTAAGAGAAAATGACAGAAAGCTATGGTAAAATCATTCAGAAAGGAGAGAAGAGATACTACAAAAGATGAGGCAGAGATATAAAAGATCATGAAAAACAGTTATGGACATCTATATGCAAATAAATTTGACAATTTTGGAGAAATAAACCTTCCAAAAAAGCCCTCAAGAAATTATAAGATGTAGAAAAATTTCTCAATATAATAAAACATACATATGACAAACCTGGTGGAAGTGACCTGTGATAGTGTAGAGAGAGATATATTTGAGGGTTAGCATTGACTACACATTCTTCGCAAGTATACATGGAACCTGAATTCAAGTCACCCCCCCCAACATTCCCCATATGCAGGGAAAAGTTTTGAGAGTGATAAAGTAGTACTGCTGGTGTCTCTGTTTCTGTACTATTCTATCTCTCCCTTCTCTCTCATTTTCCAGAAGTATATAATAAACACATGAGATAATTTAAAATAAACAAATAAAATTAAAAAACGATATATATATTTTAAGAGTTAATTGGGGGGGTCAGGTAAAAAAGCAGACAAAGTGTTATTGAGTTATAACCAATAACACCAAGCACTTAAGTAAACAAGGTAAAGAGAAACAAGGGTACAGGTCACCTGAGGGAAGAAACTCCATCAAAAGGAAAGCAATATGTTAGAATCATAGATATAGCAAAAAATATGCATACAGTTAAAGTCTATTATGATTCTAAGAAAGCAGTGACCATGAGATCCCAATCTTAGTACCTATCCAGATACATCTGGTGTGTTGATTTCTGGTCTCTTTCAACTGAACATTAAACTAGTTAACAAGATTTATTCTAGACTAAAGTGACATCCTTTCATCAACCTCAATTACTGATAAAGCCATAGTTGAGTAATTATGCGGGGAATTACTTGGATAAATTGTAAGACATTTATGACAGTAAGGACATCTCTTCATATAAATGTGTTCATTTTCTCTGAAAGGATATATAGATGATTTTAGATTTCAGAGGAATCCGTGACTCTTAAAAAAATTTAGGTATCAGAGATTTGTATATTTTTTCTCATATTGTAATTCTAGAAAAGAAACTTTATTATTTTCTAAACTTCCTCAGCAGTCCCATTTTCTAACTCTAATGGCTCTTTACCATAACCTACGATGGGTGTGTGAAACACTGATATACTAAGACTTGTCGTCACTCCTTAACCAATCTCTTCTTTATCTCGTTGTGCTTCTGTACACCCTATTCTCATGTTTGAAATATATTCCTTCCTTTTTTTTCTTTCCAAAGACTATTCTTTCTATAAATATCCCCTAGTTTTTCCTGACAGGATTTGCTCAGTCCAAAAAAGTATATTTAAATGTGCTATTTTCTAGCACTGTGTTAGACATTCATGACATAAAATTGAATAACAAAGTGATCCCAAGCTCAAGAACTCACACTGGAAAAGAGATCTATCAATAAATAATTGTGATACATTTTATGATATGAATATTATAAATTACATAGAAGGGTTACTAACTACAAATTAGAAAGTGCCCCTTTCAGAAAGGGCTGGGCATGAATAAAGTTATTAAAATACACACTATAACAAAATAATTAGCAGTGCTTTAAAATTTAAGGTGCAATATCATTTAGGTAAGAGGGAACAATAAAAGAAAACTGAGATATCTGAAAAAGTATGCTATCTTGGACCCAATCTCAGATCCTCATAAATTTTTCATTTTAGTCCCAATGTGACTGTTTCTTTCTATGTGACAGTGAATTCCATGAAATCAGACCCCAGTTCTAATCAGCTTGGCATTTCCCCTAAAATAGTACTTAATATGATTTGCAATTTTCATATGAAAAGGCACTTTTACATTTTTATTCTCATAGTATCCATCCATTCTACAATATAAGAAAACACACAGAAAGCAAAATTCCAATGAGGAAAATATTTCTTTAGCAGATTCATCATATGTGATGATGGTCTTTGGAAAATGGGTGAAGCAATAGCTAAGGTTAAGCTGGGTGGTCCTGGGGTAGCTGGAAGTATCTCAGAACTAAAAATCAATATTCTGACATTTGAAATTTACTCTCTGTTATTGACATTCACTATTCATAAACTAGGTAAGGTGAGTGAGCAGAATGAACACTCCTTGAGAAGGTAAGACAGTTAATGGGTGAGGCAAGGAAACTAAAGAGACAGTTCTAGTGGGAAGGAGAATTGTGAAGTATGTTCTGCAGTAATTTCATTTTAAGGATCAATATTTTGTAGCAATGAGATCTAGGTAAAGTTATACCATAATGTGGCTGGTGAATAGTGCAGGGGGAGAAAGTTGGGGTGAGTTATGTTTTTAAGGTGAGAGAATGCCACCATTTAAGATACAGAGCAATTTTAAAGATTTAAACAAAAAAGACAATATGAGAGAAGCAAGCTTTTGCATGACATACTCAAGAAAAAAATAATACACTTGTTATGCATTGCAGTCTGTGCTCAAAATGCTATTTCAGCATTCTGGGTATTAAAAAATAAAGAGCCTTATGTGGTCTTGTGGTGAATGACTGTGAAGGGTTATTTAAAGTAAACTGTAGGGAAATATAAAACAAACCCAGCTAATTTATCACAACAGTGAAGATATATAAATAAGATGTTTATGTATAACAAGAACAGCTTACCTATTATTTCAAAAATTCATTTTAGTAGAAAGTATGACACATTTTATTTAAAGGAGAATGACTTCCCTCTACTTTTTTCCCAGAGCTCTGTAGTCTCTAGTAGAACCTTACTTATTACTATAAATATTACATAATGATCACTTTGGAAATGTCACAATTATAGGACGGCCCTCTGGGAATCTTGACTAGATATACATCTCTCCACCAAGGACTAATATTGCTTTAAGTCTGGGCACTCAAGAACTCAACAAATGTGGCCACCAAATCAATTGCTAATCAAAAAAAAAAAAATCGATGATGAAAGTAACAATGTGACCAAGTACCTTGTGATTCATAAATAACTACTGTATGGTCACCCTTCTAAGAATAACTACAAGGGCAGAGAATAGATAGCATAATGGTTATGAAAAGAGACTCTGATGCCTGAGATTCCAAATTCCCAGGTTCAATCTCCCGCACCACCATATGTCAGAGCTGAACAGTGCTCTGGTAAAAAAAAAAAAAAAAAAAGAATAATGACAAATATAGCCAAGTCATGTTATTACATCATGTTCTACAGAATTAGCTAAAGAAAACAATATATAAATAATACAAATTGATTAAAACTTGTGATTTTTTGGACCACTTTGGTCCTGGGTCTTCCCACCTATGTAAAATCACTTAGCTGTTGATGCCAAGATTGATTCAGTCCATCCCAGTTAAATACTTAGAATATTGCCTGATTAATTATAGATACTCAGTATTTGATTATGATATTTTTTCACATAGAAGAAAAATATATCTTTGGGGTAGAGTCAAGATGGCAGCCTGAAGGTAGCAACCAAGCAGATTATCCCCCCCAAATTATTCAAATCCTTGGAATTCTATGTGGGAATAGGCTTTCGAGACTTGTAGGAGATCGACTATAAAGAAGGGGACAAAGATGAACCATGGTAAAATATTATATTTCATTTATAAGTCATTTTTCTATCTCTCTGTTTTGATCAATCTTTCATTTCAATTTTGTTGTGGTTTATGTATTGAATGGCGGCGATTGATTTGATTCTCTTTTGGGGAGGTGTTTCACTTGGTTTTGCTCTCCCCCCCCATGGCTTGACCACATTTTGATTTTGTTACATTTGCTGAGGTTTGTTTGTGCTTTCATTTATGAGGGGAGTCTTTTGTGGTGTGATGTTGTCTTCTTCCTTAGTTGGCTGTTGGATGAGGGTTCTTTATGATTTTGTCTGTGGGGAGGTGTTTGTATGGTTGTTTTTTTTTTTTTTTTTTTTTGCCTTTTTCTTCTTCTTTCTTTCTTTCTCTTTTTTTTTTTTTTTTCTTTTACCAGAGCAGTAATCAGTTTTGGCTTATGGTGGTGTGGGGGGATTGAACCTGTGACTTCAGAGCCTCAGGCATGACAGTCTGTTTGCATAACTATTATGCTATTACTCCCACCTCCTTTTTCTTTTCTATCTCTCTGTCTTGATCAATCTTTTATTTCAATTTTGTTGTGGTTTATGTATTGAATGGTGGCGATTGATTTGATTCTCTTTTGGGGAGGTGTTTCACTTGGTTTTGCTCCTCCCCCCACCCCCCACTGGCTTGACCACATTTTGATTTTGTTGCTGTTACATTTGCTGAGGTTTGTTTGTAATTTCATTTATGAGAGGAGTCTGGTGTGGTGTGATGTTGTCTTCTTCTTCCTTTCTTTTTTCTTTTTCTCTTTTTCATCCTTCTCTCTGGCTTGATCAAACTTTTGTGTTTTCTTTTTATTGCAGTTGTCATATTGGCTTTGGCAGGCTCTGTTCTTTTCTGTGGGATGGGTTTGGCTTGGTCTTGCTGGGGCTTTTTGTTTCTTTGCTTGTTTTTGTTTATTTTTCTTCTCTTCTTTCTTTTTATCTTATTTATTTATTTATGCATTTTCCTTCTCTCTGGTTCAATTAATCTTTGTTTTTGTTGCTGTTGTTTTGTTGCTTGGGTTTGTGATTTCATTTGTGAGAGGATGTTGGTATGGTGTGTCTTTCCCTAACACAACACAATAATTAAACAGCAATAGCCAGGATATAAAAGTACAGATCATACCAAAAATACAGAATGGTTAGATCAAAAACAGTTAAATAAACTAAAGCAATGAGTCAGGACAGGAGCCCAGAAAAAAACTCCAAGTAAGCCAGAAGCAACTAAAAATGAGGAAAATACCCAAGCATTAATTGATGCATTAATCTCAGGAGTATGGAAAGCTTTTGAGTAAAATACTATCAGAAATAGGGAAATAATCAAAAAGACTATGAAAGAAAACATGAGCTACCTTGGGGTAATTAGAGAACTAAAAGCTCAAATACCTGAGCTACAAGGTCAGCTGGCAGAGCAAGCTAACACTGTAATTGAAGAAGTTAAAAAAAAAAAAAAAAAGCTGAGTTGAAGAAGGAAGCTGAGGGAAGGGAGAGCAGAATAACAGAAGCAGAAACAGAATTAGCTAAACCAAGGATGAATTAGAAAAAACTAAGAGGGGGTTGGGCGGTGGCACAGTGGGTTAAGCGCATGTGGTGCAAAGCGCAGGGACTGGTGTAAGGATCCCGGTTCAAGCCCCCGCCTCCCCTCCTGCAGGGGAGTCGCTTCACAGGTGGTGAAACAGGTCTGCAGGTGTCTATCTTTCTCTCCTCTTGACTTCCCCTCCTCTCTCCATTTCTCTCTTTTCTATCCAACAACAATGTCATCAATAATAACTACAACAATAAAACAACAAAGGCAACAAAAGGGAATAAGTAAATATCTAAAAATAAATAAATAAGTAAAGTAAATAAAAAATAAACTTAAAAAAAGAAAAAAACTAAGAAAGAAGAAAAAGAGCAAAAAAAAAAAAAAGATATTGAGAGATACTCAAAACAACAGAGTCATTGGATGACCTCAAAAGAAGAAACATATGCATAATTGGCCTACCAGAGGAAGAAATAGATGAAGGGGAATAAAGCATCCTAGAGGAAATAGTAGGAGAAAACTTTCCTACCCTAAGCAACAGAAAGGACATAAAAATTCAGGTATCCCGGAGAGTCCCAAACAGAATCAATCCAGACCTTCAGACACCAAGATACATCATAGTTACATTGGAAAGAAGTATGAATAAAGAAAGGGTTCCGAAGGCTGCAAGAGAAAAACAAAAAGTCACATACAGAGGACAACCCATAAGATTATCAGCAGACATCGCCACACAAATTCTAAAAGCCAGAAGAGAATGGCAAGATACCTACTGAGCACTCAATGAAAAAGGCTTTCAACAAAGAATAATATATCCTGCTAGAGTATCATTTAGATTATATGGAGTTATAAAAACCTTCTCAGACAAGCAACAAAAGAATTAACTATCACCAATCCTGCCATGAAAGAGGTTCTAAAAGGTCTCCTACAAACATTAACAACACAACTAAAAAACTAGCCATATATCAGAACACTTAACAATAACAACAACAAAAGATGAATAATGGCACTGCAATACCTTAAATCCATAATATCAATTAATGTTAGTAGCATGAATTCACCCAGTAAAAGGCAGAGTAGGAAGATAAATCATAAAACACAACCCAACCATATGCTATATGTAGGAATACCACTTGACACAAGACAAACACAGACTCAAAGTGAAAGGATGGGGAACTATCATACAAGCTAGAAGACCACAAAAAAGGGGAAGGGACAGCTATTCTTATCTCTGACACAATAGACTTTAAAATGAATAAAGTAGTAAAAGATAGTCATGGACATTACATGGTGATCAGTGGATCAATTAACCAAGAAGACTTAACAATTATTAACATATATGCACCCAATGAGGGTCCATCTAAATACGTCAAACACCTATTGAAAGAGCTACAAAAATTCATCAAGAAGTCAAACTCTCACGATTTGCAGATGATATGATAGTATACATAGATAAACCTAATGAATCTAGCAGAAGGCTTCTGGAAATCATTAGGCAATATATCAAGATGTCAGGCTACAAAATTTATATACAAAAATCAGTGGCATTCCTTTATGCAAACATTAAGTCAGAAGAAGAGGATATCCAGAAATCACTCCCATTCACTATCACCGCAAAATCAGTAACATACCTAGAAATAAACCTACTAAAGAAGTGAAAGACTTGTATACTGAAAACTGTGAGTTGTTATTCAAGGATATAGAAAATGATATACAGAGCCATATACAAATTTAATTTAATACTTATCATGGATCCACCAATTTTCTTTAAAATAATAAAACAAAAATTGCAATAATTTATTTGGAACCAGAAGACACCTAGAACCATCAAAACAATCTTCAGAAAAGAATCAGAAATGGAAGTATCACACTCCCAGATTTCAAACTATATTATAAGGCCATCATAATCAAAACAACCTGATACTGGAACAAAAATAGATACACAGACCAGAGAAATCCCAGAAATAAAATCCCACACCGATGGACATCTAATTTTTGGTAAGGGAGCCGAAACAATTAAATGGAGGAAGGAAGGTCTCTTTAACAAATAGTGCTTTGAAAACTGGGTTGAAATTTGCAGATTAATAAAACTTAACCACTCTTTCTCACCAGGAACAAAAGTAAACTCCAAATGGATCATGAACATGGATGTTAGACCACAAATTATCAAGTACTTAGAGGAAAATATTGGTGGAACACCTTCCATCTAAATCTCAAGGATGTCTTTGATGATATAAACCCCATTGCAAGGAAGACTAAAACTAAAATAAATCAATGGGACTACATTGAATTGAAAAACCTCTGCACAGCAAAAGAAACCATCACCCAACAAAGAGATTCCTTATAGAATGGGAGAATATCTTTACATGCCATACAGAAGGCAGCTGTATAAAGAGATGACCAAACTTAGCAACAAGAAAACAAATGACCAAATTCAAAAGTGGGGAGAGGATAAGACCAAAATATTCACCACAGAAGAGATATGAAAGGCGAACAGAAATATGAAAAATTGCTCCAAGTCACTGTCATTTCACTGTCAGTGAAATGCAAATAAAAACAATGAGGTAACACATCACCCCTATGAAACTGTCATACATCAGAAACAACAGCAACGACAAATGCTTGAGAGTTTGTGGAGACACAGGGAAAGGAATACTCCTGCACTGCTGGTGGAAATGTAAACTGGTCAAACTTCTGCAGAGAGCAGTCTGGGGAATCCTCACAAGGCTAGAAATAAACCTTCCTATGATCCAATAATTCTTGCCCTAGGAATATATCCTAAGGAGTCAAGCACACCCATCCAAAAATATGTGTACACCTATGTTCATAGCAGCATGATATATTTAATTGTCTTTATTTATTGGATAGAGACAGCCAGAAATCTTTCAGAGCTTTTCCTCTGCAGGTGGGGACCAGGGGCTTGAACCAGGGTCCTTGCACATTATAACATGTGCACTCAACTGAGTGCATCACCACCCAGCCCCTCATAGCAGCACAATGTGTAATAGCCAAAATCCGGAAACAACTCAGGTGCCCAACAACAGATGAAAGGCTGAGAAAGTTGTGATATACATACATATATATATACAGAGAGAGAGATACTACTCAGTTATTAAGAATAATGAACCCAGGAGTCGGGCTGTAGCACAGCGGGTTAAGCGCAGGTGGCGCAAAGCACAAGGACCAGAGTAAGGATCCCTGTTCAAGCCCCCGGCTCCCCACCTGCAGGGGAGTCATTTCACAGGTGGTGAAGCAGGTCTGCAGGTGTCTATCTTTCTCTCCCCCTCTCTCTCTTCCCCTCCTCTCTCCATTTCTCTCTGTCCTAACAACAATGACAATAGGACAACAGTAATAGCTACAACAATAAAACAACAAGAGCTTCCTCCCAGTATGTAGGTGTGGACTTGGGGCATGAACCTGCACACTTTAGGCATAACATTTATTAAAAATTTAACTAGTGAACATTTGTCATCATGGAAGCAAATTAATACTTCATTCTCTCTCCTATCTACACCATTCCAAAAACTCACTAACAAATTTTTAGAACTCTTGTGTGATTTATACATTTGAGATTCCAACATAGCCCGAGTGTTCCTTAAGTGAATTTTACATTGATGCAGATCAAAATGTGGCCGTCAAAAAGATGTTTATTGAATACTCTCATTATTCACCTTCCAATGGAAAGGTCACATAAACAAAAGCCTTACACCTTTTCCCCCAGCACATCTATTAAAAAACCCATCAGGTTAGGAGATGGAGCCTTCACCAGTTAAAGAGTCTGTACATGAAAATTCATAGAAAGGACATATTTCAATATATCGTATTCAAAAAGTGATACTCTAAGAGGTTTGCACCATTGCTCTTTTACAAAATCTTTGATTTGCTTTTGATATGCATTCTCACCTTTTCAAATGCAACCAGATCTCAGTACATAGCACATTTTTAATAAGAAGAAACAAGCAGGTGTTGATGTGTTATATATAACTGCAACAATTCCAACTACATTTGTCTAATGGGTATGAATATCACTTTTCAACAATACACCAAGAAAAATGAAAAATAGAAAAAAAACCTATCTTTATATCTGGCATGTAAAGAAGACGTGTTTTAATAGTAGGTTTCATATATTTTGGGAGACTGCTAAAAATCAGCAGCATTTAGAAATTACTGAACAGACACTAATGTGAATCAAGCTCGGATTATTAATAATTTGCATATTACTTAATAACCCATGTTTCCTTCTTGAAAGCATCTATGTACATGAAATATTCATTTCCTGAAAAACTCCACTAGTGGAGATTTTTATTACTAAAAGCCATGCTTATCAATGTGACAAAAATTTACCACTATGTGTTTCAACTACTTTTCCTATTGAGGCATCTGATCAAAATATATGGTTTTCTAATCCAGGAAAATATTGATCTATAACAATCATTAAAGTCTTTCTTCACAATTATCTAAATTTCTATCTTGTACTATGTTAGTGGCTATAGCAAATTAAATCAATAATATCATTTTCAGCACCTGCTTATTTATTGAGTACTTTAAAACAAAATATTTGATAATAGAAGTATTTGTTTAGGGTTCTGTGTGGTGGCACACCCAGTTGAGTGCATATTTTACCATATTCAAGAGCTCAGATTGGAGCCTTTTCTCCCTACCAGCCTGAGGGCAAGCTTCATGAACGGTGAAGCAGGTCAGCAGGTGTTTCTTTCTCTCTCTCTCTCTCTCTCTCTCTTTCCCCCATCTCTTTCAGTTTCCCTCTTGTCTTATCAATTAAAATAGTAAGAAAAAAATGATAGGAAAAAAAAAGGCCACTGGAAGCAGTAGGTTAGTAGTGCTGGCACAGAGCCCCAACAGTAATCCTGATAGCAAAAAAAAAAAAAAAGTATTCATCCATGTCTTTAAAAATTTTCAGGTTGTTTGAAAACATGAGAAATTATGATGAAAGTTATCTCAGCCTTTGCAATAATAGTGTTGTACATTTGCTTAACAAAATTCATTGACAGGAAAGTTGATCAGACCAGATATAGTCAGATCTCACACAAACATGAAGACTATATCTGCCAGGAGAGCACATATATTAAAAAATAGGAGTAATCAAAGAAGGCTAAGACTGACCTATGGAAATCTGAGGGGTTTTCCTATGAAGATAGGGGTTCTTGACTAGAAGTCTCCATCTTAGATCTTTGGGAATAAGTGAGAGTAAGTCAGATAAGTATTCAACAGACACTGGCTTAGATTCCTTCTCTTGAAAACAAAATTAAAGTGAGATGAATTGCAAGTCTGATGGAAACTGATCTAAAATTGATGACAGTGTCCCTGAATAATATATAGTTCTAAATGTTGAACAGATTTTATATCAAGAGATTATTAGTAAGGGGTAGGAAAAATAGCATTGTGGTTATGCAAAAGATTTTCATATCTAAAGCTCTCAAGTCCTGTGGGGAATTGTGAGGCTGAGGTTGAGCATGATGCGGAACACATATGGAAAAACGGGTGTCTGAAAGTACAGTCACTTAGTCAGTCTCTCCCACCTCAGGATCAAGTAGGGAAGGGCCTTTGCTTTCCAGGTTTAGTCCCCCTGTCAGTCTCCCCCGCCCACATGGGCCCCACATCCTCTCTATATTAGCACAACAGTTCACTTCCTTGTTCTCAAACTAGTTGGTCCACGTACCCAAAGGTTAGTGGAAAGACCCTCACCATTTCCTGTTTCCAGCTCTCCTGACCATATATGGTATAAACAAGTAACTGTCTCTGAAGACCCCCAGCAGCCCCCTCCTTTCTTAACATTCCTGACCATATAAGGCTAGGCAATAGCTGCTCTGTTCTTCCACCTACCCCAACCTATAAAAACCCTTGCTTGCCATACAATAAACATGTTATTGATAGGCAAATAGCATCCTGGGGTGATCCTTGGCTTCCTTTCTTGCCACAATCCACAGGAAAAGACCCCCAGAGAGTATTCACCCCTGCTGCCCTTGATTTGATCTCTTTGGCCTCCTCCTCTGGTGCACAACAGAGTAGGTCAGCCAGCTTGGTCAGATTGAGAAGTGGGGTCCTTGTTAGGACCTCAGCAAAATCTCATGTTTGATCCCCAGCACTACCACAAGTCAGACTACTCTGGTATAAATAGGTAGATAGATAGATAGATAGATAGATAGATAGATAGATAGATAGATAGATATTATGAATGGAAATCTTCAAAAGAGTAGACAGGATTTCAGGAGAACTCTTAAATAATCATTTTTTTCTCTGTTCTTTAATTAGTGGTGGGCAATAAGGTTGTAAATTACAGGGTATAGTTGCACAAAGCACTTACCACCAAATTTCTGTGTCCCCACCCTGCCACTTCCCAAAGATAACCACCATAGTTATCACAAAATCTTAGAAACAGTTTCTTTGCTTCTGTTTTTCTTTTATTGTTTTTTTTTTAAGTTGAAAGAATGATTTGATATAGTTAACTGTAAAGATTCCACAAATTCATGAGGAAGAACTGGAGGCAAAATTTTACCTGGCATATCTGAGAAATGTTGGAAAAATAGAATGAAGTTAAAGACTTAAAATGTAAGTATCACAATTGAAGAGTTAACATTGTGAAGAGTTTTGATGTCCAGATAAAGTGTATAGTTTGTATTTTTTGCAAAGGAAAGTCTTTAAAATTTAGTGTGCAGCATTATGAGATGTGCAAATAAATATGAATGATAGGAAATATGGTGGACCAACCATAAACTGATATGGAGTTAAACTAAGGGGAAACCAAATGTAAATTAAAGGTCAAATATAAAATCTGATTTGCAAACAAAGACAGCTATCTGCAACATGAAAAAAAGCAACCTGAAAATGAGAGGAAATGTTTGTAAACCATTTATCTAGTAAGGGCTCAATATTCAAAATATCTAAAGAACTCACAACTCAAAAGTAAAAGAATAAAAGAAAATCAGGTTAAAAAGTTGATAGAGAATTTAATGGTTATTTTCTTCCATCTAAGATATACAAATAAATGTCCAAGAGGAATATCAAATGGTGTTCAGTATCATTAGTCACCAGAGAAATACAAACCAAAACTACAATCAGATGTCACTTTACATGTGTTAGAATAATTAGTAAGAAAAAAGATAAAAGATAGCAAGCTCTAATGAAAATATAAACAAGACCACTGTTGTACATTTCTTGTGGGAATGTAAAATACAGTAGCTATGGAAGTTACTAAAATTTTTAAATTAGAACTATCATATGATCCAACAATTTGATTTCTGTGTATACCCACAAACAAACACATGGACATAGAGCATACTGGTGATGTCCAGAAGTCAGATTTGAGGAAGGGTAGGTGAAATGGATGAAGGGGTGCAATTTTGTGCAATTTTGAAGGGGTGCAAACCTATAGGTAGAAATTTAATAAGTTCCGGAAGCATATGTCTCAGTTGAATAAAAATAAAATTTATAAGGATTTAGTGAAATGTATTTATATTAAAAAATAAAGGGATAGTTCAAAGCCATTCTGAAGAGGCTAGGCTATGTCACACCTGGTTAAGTGCATATGTTACAATGCTGAAGAAACTCGGTTCAAGTACCCTGTCTCTTCTGGATGAAAGTTTCATGAATAGTGTCAGTTTGGGCAATTTCTGTCTTCCTAAGCCACTTCTGTTTCATCTGAGCTGCCAGCTTCATTGGTTTAATTGCTATTGAATTATCTTCTTAATATATATTCATTGGATCTAGGGTCTACAGTATTAATGACTCCTTTTTCTCCCTTAGTTGATTTTTTCTTTTTCTAATTTGACCTGCACAAACATCAATGTCTTCCAGCCCTATGTGATCTGTGGTGGTTGAGTTTCCCTTGCCGCACTGTTTCTTCTTTGTTTAGCATTATGTAGAGAAACCTGTACAGTATCTAACCAAAAATTCATGAAGACCCATAGCAGATCACTGGAGTTCTTTTTCTTTGTTAGTTATTTTTCACTACATCCCAATTCTAGCTACTTTCTCCTCCCTACATTCTAAGATCTAATCAGTGATAATGCATTTCCATTTTTGTTTCCCCTCCATTTTATGTGGTTCATAACTTGCTTCCATTACACTACATATATTTAAAACTCAAAGTATGACTCTCTTATTTCCCCTATCTCAGGGATCACCAATGTTCATTAGCTATTGTCTAACATCTGACAACAAAGATTTCATAGTTTGTCTAATTTACCAGTTGTTTGTAGTTAAGGTAAGACAGACACTAGTTAATCAACCATGGTCATAAACATTACTGTAATATATAATATTACTGTAATATTATGACATTATAGTGGAGGAAAATGAGACTCAGAGCTTTATTTTTTCTAGTGCATACAAGGAATAAATATGACTAAACAGATAGCTATGCTTTTTTCAATATAGCACCTTCCCTTTCAACTTCTTCCACAGATATTTATGGAATATATATCTATAATTATGCTATATTGAAGTGAAATTTGTTTTATAATCCCTTTAGCTTACCTAAATGGAACAAAATGATGTATTCTCATGAAACAATATGAGACAGTGAATTATACAATCTGTGCTAGAAGCATTTTAAAAATACATTATAACATATGTTTTTTAGCAGAAGAAAATGATTGTGTATGGTAGAAATACAAAGAAAATAAAGAAAAAAAAACTAGAAAAGCTTTAAGATCATTTAATTCAGTGGCCAAAGTTGATGTGAACTTTCTGATTTGAATAAATTTCAGTGACCAAGCCAAATTATTTTTATCCTTTTGTCTTCTCTGTGACCCCCTGACAAAGTCTATTTGAGAATCATTTACTACCATAAGACTGAGATCCTAAAAACTCATCTATTTTCATCAGATTAAAGACCTTGATAGTGAGAAACCAACCACATTTTAGCTTCAGTGGATAACATGAAATGTTTGAAACTAATATATTCAACAGCAAACAATTTAGGTATCTAAAACTTTCAGTGTAATCCATTAATTATTTAAGACTTGACTTACTTATTTAAAGATTTATTTTGCTGTCTATACTAGCAGATCTGAGGACATTAATGGGGATGGGTGGAAGGGCCATCAGGACTGAAGGGCCACTATGCCCTACTACAGAGGAAAGTGGCACTATGATGTTGGGTTATGTGTGCTAGCACATATTTTGGTAAAATGTTATAGTCTCATACAACATTTCTCCAACAAAAATTAAAACCATCAAATGCTTCATATTATAATTTAAGATTTGTATATGTGCAGGATCCAAATCTATAAAAACAGGCAAAAATGCACAAAGGGTTTGCCTCTGAGCAATTATAATTGTTTTGCATCAAAATATATGCTTCATTTCTACAAGCATGTGACTTACCCAGTATATAGTACGGGAGTCATAAATACTGTTAACATCCTTGTATGGTTTTTGCTGTGAAATATACAAAAAGTGACCTTCCTGGATACTTCTTGCATTTTGCACTAGATTGCCTGCATTTGCACATGTGCTAGGTGTAAGATACTTTAAACATTGTTACAAGAATAGGTTCCCACATTATCTCTCATTATCTGATGGGATGAATTTTGTTGCTAACACTATAAATCTAATCATATTACAACATATCTGTGTACAAATTAACATGTTGTATACCTTAGCTTATACAAGGCAATGTGTAAATTATATTTCAATAAAGCTGGAAGAATGTAGTAAAAATTTGTTCAATGTCATGCAACAGAAAATTATAGAGTTAGTTTTGAACTTGCACTGTTCACAGACAGTCTAGATTTTATATGCTTTTCTATGTAGCTTTATAAAGACAAAACATTGAATTACTCTGCTTTATAATATGGGTGTTAAATCATATCATCCAAATAGAGGAGTAGGTCTATGGCAACTTTTATTCCATGGAGATAATATTTTGATGTAGGAATGAAAACAAATTATTTACATTCTCTTAACTTGATAGTTCTTATTCTTTAAATTAGTGATTTAGTAATGATCAATAATATTGTGGAATAAGTGGGATACAATCCCATACAATTCCCACCACCAGAGTTCTATATCCCATCTTCTTCACTAGAAGTTTCCCTATTCTTTGTTCTTCTGGGGGTCTGGACCAAAAAACTTTTTGGGGTGCAGAAGGTTGGAGGTCAGGCTTCTGTAATTGCTTCTCCACTGGACATGGGCATTGAGAGGTCTATCCATAACCCCAACCTGTTTCTATCTTTCCCTAGTGGGGTAGGGCTATGTGAAGGTGATGTTCCAGTTCACATTGGTGAGGTCATCTGCCCAGGGAAGCCAAGTTGAAGTCATGGTAGCATTTGGAAAATGGTGGCTGAAAAGCATTAAGATAAAAAGCAGACCAAATTGTTTGGTAATCAGGAACTTAAAAAGTATAGCAAATGAAATTTGGGGTCTTCATACTGGAAGAAGCTAGGAAGTCTATTTTAGGATATTCCGAGGGGCCTGTGACTTTACTAGTTTTTGCCTGAGCCTGATAACTAACATGATAACTAACATGCATAACTAACAAACTAAAAAAAAAAAGTAAAAAAAGTAAAAAAGTAAAGTATTGTCTGAGAAGATGTTGTTTGAGTTGGGAATAGGACTAGAAAGCTAAATCAGAACAGAGAGTAGCTCCCAAATATGGGAAAAATATTTAAATACCATTAACTGTAAACACCATCGATCTGACCTAGAGCCCATGTCCATTCGTATTTATTAGAAGAAGCTGTGTAACCTCTGCATCCCTGTTATTCTGAGTTCATATTCCCTGGTCACAGCTTGGAACACTGTAGGCTGCACTCACTTTAGGACCAGTCTTCCTCTAGTGGAAGAGTGTGTTGACTCAGTCTCCCTTTAAAGATGGGGCAACTTCTACCACTGTTGTTCTACATTGAGGTCAAAGTCTGTAGAGTCCCACAAGAGGGTTTATAATGTTGTTCCTGATGGAGATTACCAGTGATGGTGGAAAGAGAGATCTGTTAGAGATCTAAGCCCATCATATCTCTGTGGGAATTCCAGGATTCCCTAACTAGGGCCCTGATGATGGGGTGGCCTGGTAATGACCAAAAGGGCCATCATTAAAGTATGCCAGTCTCTTGCCCTTATCCAGTTTTTGTAGTCCTTACTTTATCTAACAGTAACTTGATAGTTCTTAAACTTGTTTGCTACTGCATTTGACTACTGTCTTAAAGTACAAGGAAATATACACAATATATCAGGCCACATACATCCTTAAGACTTATGGCTCCATCCAAAACGAACAGTTTTTCCAAGGTGAGCAGAAAGAGATTAAACCAACTAATTATTTCACACAAAATGGAAAAGATAGAACCAAGAGGTTGTCATTACTTCTCTTTGTATAAACTGTACCCTCTATAAACTATGTGACAGAGGAAACCAAAGTTCCTAATAAGACATTATGTGACAATAGTATTTGCCTAGAGGAGAGGGCTGAGTGTATGGAGAAGTGGAAGTATATGGAAGGTCTAGGATGACACAGGCAGAAAGAAAAGTGCTGACTTTATTGTGCATAGGAAAGAAACACTTCATCTTTCATTTTCTAGGGACAAATGTCAATTGATATCATATGACAGTTGAGGTTGAGATTTTTTTAATAATTTTTATTTATAAAATAGAAACACTGACAAGACCATAAAAGAGGGGTACAATTCCATACAATTAACTATGTAACTTATGAGATAACTATGTAACTATGTAACCTTTATGAGATAACTCATGTTATGAGATAACTATGTAATTAACTATGTAACTTATGAGATAACTCATGTTATGAGATAACTATGTAATTAACTATGTAACTTATGAGATAACTATGTATCTCATCCCCTGGCCTCATAACTTTCCTATTCTTTTTCCCTCTGGGAGTATGGACCCAGGGTCATTAAAGGGTGCAGAAGGTGGAAGGTCTGGCTTCTGTAATTGCTTCCCTCCTGACCATGGGCATTGATAGGTTGATCCATACTCCCATCCTGTCTCTATCTTTCCCTAGTGGGGCAGGGCTCTGGGGAGGTGGGGCTCCAGGACACATTGGTGGGGTAGTCTGCCCAGGGAAGTCCGATTGCATCATGGTAGCATCTGGAACTTGGTGGCTGAAAAAGAGTCAGGATATAAAGCAGAACACATTGTTGACTAATCATGAACCTAAAGGCTGGAATATTGCAGAGGAAGATTTGGGGCCTCCATTTTAGAAATAGCCAGTAGGTCTATTTAAGATATATTCCAAGGGGCCAATGACTGATATGCAGATGGACCCAAGTTATTGTCTGTGGAGATGATGTCATGGCTGGAAAAAGGGCTAGGGAAGAGAGTAGCTCCCAAATATGGGAAAAGTGTATAAATATTGTTGACTGTAAACCTACCCGTGCGTGACCACAGAATACAAGCGTGGACCTACAGGGAAGCAGAGGTTACACAGGCTCTGTGATGAATAGGGGGCCCAGATCAAATCGATGAGGTTGGGATTTATCCTTTGCCTGTTCTGAAAATCAGCTTCAGCCTGCTACCTTTCTCTGTGTGGTGGAAATACTTAATAACCCTAGAAGTATTTTGAGATCAGGGTTCATCTTGCAATTCTTTCTAGCAGTGCCAGTCGAACAGTCGAGGGCCTTAATAAGTATAGTGAGTTATCCCTGAAATTGCCATGTGCCTGTAGCAAATGAAGTAAAGAGAAATCAAAGGCAAGCAATCATTTAACATTTTATTTAGTTATTATTAGGTTTTAGATTGAGACAGAAATTGACAGAGGAGAGGGAAAAAGAAGGAGAAAGAAAAGTGACAACAGCAGCACTGCTTCACTGCTAGTGAAACTCCCCCTACACCACAGCCCAGCACCCCCTACCTTTGCCCCACAATTCTGGATTGCCACAGAAACTAATGCCTCCTTCCTCAGAAGCCCTCCCAACCAAACTTTTTTCTTGTAGTCACTACACATTACCTTTGCTACCTCCTCTTTCCCAGAAGATACTGTCCTTTCCTCCATGCTTGACATTTGGAGGTATTATGGCCACACTATGGTGTGTGAGCTTAGGGTAGGTACTTGATCAGAATCCCCATGACAGCTACCTCTGATATTTCACAACACGCTAACACAAACAAAAAACTCTTTTGAAAAATGTATTCTTCAGACCAACTTTATTTAACATATGCTTATAGTATCTGGGAAATTCAGGTTCAGCAAGGACCCACACAAGGATCCAGGTTCAAGGACACTTCATAAATGGTTAAGGAGGTCTGCAGGCATTTATTTTTCTCTTTGCTTTTCTCTCACTCCCTCCCCTTTGAATTCACCTCTGTTGTAGCAAATAACATTGAAAAAATTGGCCACCTTGACCGTGCTTGCACTTAACCTCAATGATAAGCCTGGAGACAAAAAAAAGAAAAAGAAAATAGAAGAAATTCAGGTATAAAACTAATATTTTCAGATTCTTTTCAATTTCCTACTGAATCTGGAGGCACAGAGAAAGTTAAACTTTTTCCTGAAGCATCTTCTCATCCCATACAGACTTTGCACATTCAAACCTTAATACTTATTCCTGAAGTCATCCTTTGGTTTGCCTGGACCACTCCTGAGTTTCAGATGTGCAATTTTCAGCTGTGTGGTCTTCACATAGGAGGATGGGATCAGAGGAGGTGTGTGTTGACCCTGAAGACAGACTCCTGTATGTAGACCATGGTCTCAGTATGACAGCACACTGTGTTCTTTGGCTCAGTTCCATAACCCCTAAACTCTTCATCTGATGTCTAAGGGCAGTTTTGTGCAGGGATAAAGGGAACATGGTCCCCTACAGTCATTTGCTAATATTTTCTGTTTTTTTACATATGGAAACCACCATGCTAAACTGAGCAATATCAGTACCAATGCAAGAGAATACAGGCTAATGCTAATGAGTGACATAGTTAAATGACTATAGTAAAAAGTGGGGAATCAGCTCCTACATCTCACAGCACTTTACTTCTGTTAAGTTACTCATGTAAAATATCATTCCCACATTGACATATGGCAACCAGACATGTGGGAGTGAGTCTAAGTGTCTCTACTCCATTGACAATTTATACCTATCCATTCTATTTCCCAAACATCTTTACCCAAATTTGTTTAGTACAGTGCCACAACAGAGTCCCAGTTTGGGGAGTAGCTGAGAATCCTGGAAGCTTGGAGAAATTGTGGTGATATTAGTTGATGTGGGGAAGAGGCAGGGGAAGGACTGTCAAATGTGTTAACTCCCTTGTTAGGAACAGCTGACACATTGCCTTTTGCAAATGATTGTCTCATAAATAAAGGATTTGTTTCTTGGATAAGAGGTGTATGCTAAGAGCATTCTGGACCTGTGCAGTCTTGGTTTATTTTCAGGGTATTTCATCTCTAAGTTTATAATTAGAGTTGTGCTATTCAGTGCAAATATCCCAGTGTGCTTCTCTCAGGGCACATATCAATAGAAATTTCTTTGCAGTTCTGCCTTTGTATATGCCCTGTCCTATTATCTCTTCAAATCCTTAACTGATTGGCCTATTAATTTCTTTGTTTTCTTTTGTGGATAAAGACAGACAGGGAGAGGAAGAGGGACAGGATGAAGGAGAGGGAGATATCACAGCACCAAAGCTTCCTTCAGTGCTGTAGGGCTGGGCTCAAACCTGGGTTGAACTTATGGCAAAGCAACAGTGTCCAAGTGAGTTATTTTTGCCAGTTATTTATTAATTTATTTCTGAGAATCTTTATTTTCCTGATCTTTAAGAATTCCTTGCTGGAGCTGGTAGTGGTTTATCCTGTTGAGAACACATGTTACCATGAGCAAGGACGTGGTTCAAGCCCAGGTCCAGACTACAGAAAGGGGTTGTGGAAAGCTTCACAAGTAGTGGAACAGGTCTGAATGTCTTTTTCCCTTTCTATTGCTCCATCTTCTCTCAATTTCTCTCTTTCATATCAAATAAAAAAGAAAAAAAATGACCACCAGGAATGGTGAATTCATCCTGCTGGTACTAAATCCCAGAAATATACTTTGGTGACAATTATAAAAAAATAAATAAATAAAATTCCTTGTAAGAAGTACCCACAGCTGAAAAAGCAGCTCCACACAAGAACTTCAATATAGGTGTGAGATGTGTGATGCCAGGCTACCAAGTGGACCACTTTAAGTCAGCCCTAATGTGTTCCCGGCTCTAAAGAGAAGGTTTGTGAGAGACATGAACCCTTAGCTGTTTTATAACTGTTCTCCCAAACTTTAAAGCACTTCACCCAGATGAGCCAATGAAATCTGATATATATTTTTTATTTTTATTTTATGCTTCTTGTGTCCACGCAGTTGGAATAAACTGTAAATTAGGTGTTATAGCACTGTAGTTTGGTTAGATGCGATGGTTTAGAAATGTAGCTTTAGTTTGTTATAGGATAATAGCTGCTTTGCTTTGTTGTGACAGTAGTAATAAAGTAAAGTTACTACAATGTAAAATGTGGTAGTCAACCCAAACCACAAAATAAGCAACAAATCAGAGGCGGTACAACTCTGAGTACTGTATGCATAGAAGCGATGAGGGCTTCCCATCTCTGAATATGTAGCACATGGAGCCCTGTCGCAGCCACTAATATTACAGGGACTCAGACACTTGCCATGGGGTCAAATCATGTTCTCCAGAACCACATTCCACTGGAATATGGAAAAGATCCATGCCATTTATATCAGGTAGACTCCACTGGAATCAAATTGTTCTTTTTTTTTTTTTTTAAGGATGCCTGGGCATGTATGAAGAAGTGGATTATTGATCAGATCTCAGGGAATCATTTTAGTGAGAAAATTGTATGTGAGAGTACTTTTTAGAGGTTGAAGCTAGTGAACACAGTGAAGCACACATGCTACCATAGGACCCAGGTTCAATTTCTGGTCCCCAACTGCATAAGGAAGCTTCATGAGCAGTGAAAAAGTGCTGCAGATCTTCAGATCTCTCTCTTTCTCTCTCTCTTGCCTCCGGGGTTATGGCTGGGGCTCGGTTCCTGCATCACAAATCCACTGATACTGGAGGTCATTTGTGTTGCCCTTGTTATTATCATTGTTATTGTTGTTGTTGGACAGGACAGAGAGAAATGGAGAGAGGAGAGGAAGACAGAGGGGGGAGAAAAAGATAGACACCTGCAGACCTGTGTCACCACCTGTCTGCCTGTGAATTGACCCCTCCTTGCAGGTGGGGAGTAGGGAGCTCAAACCAGGATCCTTAAGCAGGTCCCTGTGCTTTGGCCATGTGCTGTTAACCCACATGCCCAGCCCCGATGTCTCTCTCTCTATCTCTCCATCTTTGTCTCTCCTACCTTCTCAATATCTCTCTGTCCTATAAAATTAAAAAGATAAAAAGTGAGGATAACTACTGAGAGTGGTGTATTCCTCCTATAGTCACTGAACCCCAACAATAAAGTGCTTCTCTTGAAATATGTATGATATAGACAAAAACGTATAGTACTTATGTTAGCTATCAGTCTCTAGTTTGACCCTACAAATGCACAGACAAATTTTGGGAAGACAGCATGAGACCAAGGTGGAAAAATGTTTTAAGGGAACTTAAATACAAGTTTTATCACAAGGGACTGGGTGGTGGCACACCTGGCTGAGCATACGTTACAATGTGCAAGTCCCCAGTCTCAACCTGCAGGCGGGAAAGTTGTGTGAGTGGTAATACAGTGTTGCAGGTATCTTTCTGTATTTCTCCATGTCACTCCCTTCACTCTTGTTTTCTGGCTGTCTCTATCTAATAAATAAAGATAATACCAAAGAAAAAATGTTATTACAGAACTTTTTTTTTGTTTTAATATCTTGGTAATAAAATATGTTATATGCAGTGGCAAGAGATATTTTTACTAGTGGGCTCACCAGTAGTGAGGACATTAGGAGATATGATACCACCTTAACTTCATACAACCTGGCAGTTTTGACAATAGCAGGAGCAGGGGGCAAGGCCTCTGGTATTGAACTCAGGTTGTTTATAGATCTTGGTTGTAGATACATTAGCAAAGGGCCACAATCAGAGGTTTTAAGCCAAGACAGCACCTACAAAAGAAGAAATGGTCAGTGAAACAGCCCATCAATGTCAATAAGCATGGATGGGGAAGAGAGAGGGGATGGGCCACATGTGCATATACTTATTTCCTAAAAGACTGATTCTTACAAGTGCCACCTAAATTTGGGTCATTACTGCAAATATGATCTCATTTGTAGCTGACAAGGCTAAGGAGACATGGATTACAAATGAAAAGGTCTTTGGCTTGATCCTAATAACCAATATGCATTGAGTATTTTATGTGGTAGGGATTGTTTTACAGTTTTTATGCATAATTTATTTATTTGCTGCCAGCCTTTTGAATGTACATAATCCCATTCTTTTTGACAGACTTTTTATCTTTTTGACAGACTTTTTTTAATTGTTTTATCCACCACCAAAAGGCTGTGTCCCATCCCAGACTAATTTTTAAAGATTTTTTTAAATTTAGTATTGGGTAGAGAAAGAAACTGAGAGAGGCAGAAGAGATACAGAGGAAGAGAAAAACTTACAGCCCTGCTTCACCACTCATGACGCTTTTCCCTGTAGGTGGAGACCAGGGGCTTGAATCTGGGTCCTTGTGCACTGTAATGTGTGTGTTGAACCAGGTGTGCCACAGCCTGCCTCCTCAGACTAATTATTTATTTATTTATGTATTTATTGGTAGTGAAAGACAGAAAGGGAAAGAGAGAAGAGACACTGTAGCATTGCTTCCACTATATGAATCATCCTGTCTGCACGGAGCTCCCACGTGGTGACTGAGAGTTGGAATTATGGGCCCTGAAAGTGCTGAAGTGTGTTCTCTGTTGGAGGAGCTATCCACCATCCCCCTTCATGTATTATTTATTTTTTATCCTAACTCTATGATGTAAGTTCTGTTGTTTTCTCCATTCCTCAAATGAAAGATCTGTAGCAATTTTAGTCCCACTAGAGATTATAAATATTGAGAGAGCAGAGCTGGGAATGAAACTCATAGTCTGACTCCCTAGATGCTTGTGCCCACTCTATGATTTTCCCATACTCACACTAAACCCAGAATCTCACTATCAGTAGACAGCACTTCACAGGATAATTACTATCAGAAAATTTCACTAGACCCCGAGACACCCACTAACACACCCATATCATATCATATCATATCATAGATATGTAAAGTCTAACAAAATACAAAACAATGTGTAACTAGTCACACACATGGACTTAATTTCTGTTAATTTAGTGGAAAGGACATATAGTCTTAGAAATACTAATGAGAAGTCAAAAACAGAATGTTTATTTATTTGAAAAGGGAGGCACTGTGAAGCCACACAGGTCTCCTAAATTTCCATTTAAATTCAGGTCAAATGAAGTCTCCTGAGTGGCCTGAAAAACAATGTCTGAATATTCAGATATCCCCCTTAGAAACTGCAAGCAACTAGATACAGAAAATTCATGGGGCTGGGGGCCAGGGCTCAACTTTGTTTATAGACTTCTGAATATGTTATTGTTGTTGTTTGGTTGGTTAAAAAAAAACAAACTTACAGACTGTATTGCAACTAACATTCTCATATTGATTATACCATTTCTGAGGCTGGCCTCTCTCTGGCCGGAGCAATACAATTGGTCTTTTCCTAGTTAGATATTTGTAAATCATTCCTACTTTTATGAGGGTATCTAATCTGGCTGTTACCCTTCACATAAGCTTGTAACCTGTTTAAACAAGAAATTCCTCCTACAGTAAGGTGTCACTTCTGCCCTTCAGTGAGACTACAATATAAAGGTGGTTTCTGTTACACACCATACTTCTATTAGAGGATAGTCTGGGCATAATAACATCTACAGAGCCTAGATACTCTTCTCACACAGTTGAGAAGCATCTAGACTAGAATATTTTTTTCTTTTTGCTTATGTTTATTTACTTTAATCAACTGTTAGCCCCAATTGTCTACATCGGTCACTAGAAATACTGATTTGGAATCCATAATAGAAAAGAAAACTTATTCTAATTGCAATTGCATCATGATATGGTAATTTTAAAGTGAGCATTTTAAGGTACAAGTTTGAAATGTGATTTTCTCTTTATTATGCCCATTCAGACCTCTTACTTCAAAAAATGGGCAGTTTGAGTTACCAAACATTTCAATTCTGTGACAATTTTCGAAAAGGTTCTTAAAACTCCTCTTTGAAGGAAGACTTTCCATTGGAGTAGTGAAGCCAACACAGCCTTTTGAATAGTTTTAATGACCAGATTATTTTCTTTATAAAGTTGGAGTGAATATGATTTATATTAAAGACCAAAAGTCAGACTGGGAGTGAGAGAGTATTAGAACCTCATAGGAGTTATAGGAAGAAACTCCTAGGCTTGATTCCCACAAAACCCAGACCTGAGAGGTGTTTAGGTTGAAAAAAAAAATACTATGAAATAAATTTTCTGGAGGCCAGAACTCACTTCATTATAATTCTGATAAATGTGTTCCATCAGAAATATCTATATTGACATAAAACACACAAAAATTGCAAAATATAAAGTGAAAAGAATTTTACTTAGTAATTCACAAACAGTCAAAGGTCCTGAGAGTAAGAGTGGTGTCCCTGGGCACACCCATGAGCTTAAACCTCATGGTTGTAGGTGTGAGAAGCCATTTAAATCCATGAAGTACAAATGTATAGGATACTATACAATTTTTCACAAAATCTTAGGACAGGAAAGAACATGGACCCTCTGAGAGACTATAGTCATAGAAAGCACAAGGGGGAAAAGATATTTGCTCTTCCTGAGATCAGTGGGTCTCATCAATTTATTTCATGGTGCCTCTTCAGTCTATTTCTGCAGGTGGATTTACTTCAGTCCTGAGAATGTGATGCAACTAAGCTGGAAATAACTTAAGTTAACAACAAAGACAAAATTCTGAACCTAGCTGGGTATCCTCTGGAGTAGAAGATGTGGAATGTGGGAGTCAGAGAGATAGTACAGTTGAGAGAAAAGTAGACAAGATGCTTATTACTGGCTTAAAAGAAAGTAATTGTCATTATGGCTCATGGAAACACCCAAAAATGGTATGCATTTGAACCTAGTGTTTAAGTGTCTTTGTGAATCATTTTTGTTTTGTGTTTTGACCAACAAATCATTCAGTTCTGGCATTTTCTGGTGTTTGGAACCAAACCTGATATATTTTGCTTACAGATCTTATGTGCTAGCACTGTGTAATCTCCACAGATTTAAATATCTCTGAAGGAGAGACACATTTGGACCAGATTTCAAAGGCTTTTGAATCTAGATGAGAAGCCAGTTGATTAATTTGCCTGACAGGCAAAGAAAGATTTACACATAGGCAAGTAACATGTTGCTATTCAATCTCTAGCTCACAATATGTTTTGTAAAGACCAAATTCACAGCTCTCAATAGAGAAGTGAACAATAATTTCATTAAAGTTGGCTCTAGCCCTCCAGTCCTCTTTCTCTCCTTTCTTTTTCTTTTCTTTTTTTTTTTTTTTTTTTTTTTGTATCTTCAGAAATTCAATACAGGGGACACCTCAACAATTATTGAATTATTGCTGCTATAGAACATAGTTGTCTTCTGGGTAAACACATGCACACACATGCCATGATAACAAAATTAGTACACATACATAGATTTTATAGAATTGTAAAATGTTTTAAAATATTTCATTTCCTCCAATAATTAACTCAGACATGGCATCATTAGGTCAAGCCTTGGGAAATTTTTTGTTGGTCAAAAATTATCAAACGTTGACAATTTTATATAGTTTGCTCTAACACATAAGTCAAACAATTTATAGATAGAGATGCTAAGCAATCAACTTTAGTTTTTCTGTAAGTTTTGTACTAGAAGTTGAACAAGCATTTATGTCATCAGGCCTTAGATCAGTGTCATTTTCTCTGTAAGAGGTGAGGAAAAAGAATCATCATGTTATCCAAACTAAACTTAAATATCCCATCCATTTGTTTTGTGATAAATTCACTATAAATATAAAAGCAATCTGCTTTAAATGTTCTTCATTACTTTTTTGCAAAATTGTGCATTTTACCAAATTAGTAAAGTGCAAAGAATCCAGTCATTTATGTTGTGAAAATATTACACATTTTGTTTTTCAGATGAGATAGTATGAGTAATTTATTATTATTTTTTTACATCTGCTGCTTAACATTTAGGTATCTAAATAAAAGAAAAGCAAGTGTCTTGATAAATGAAAAAATATATATAATTTATGTAATAGAAAGATTTTTATTTCTTTGTATCTCTTTTTTTTAAAGAAGTAGGTCAACATTTCTCTATTTTGAGAAAAACAGAAATATACCCTTGTTTCTGTGGCTTTTTAAATAATATCTGAATTAGAATTCAAATCAATAACTCATTCCCTCTTCTTATTAAAGTAATATTTCTTTAAAATACAGATGTGTTTCAAATGAGTAAATCATATATAACTTGTTAGCTTTTTTGTTTTAATGCTACAGGGAATTCAAGCATATTATTATATATGCAATGTTTTCCCAAGATTTAGCAAATGACTATCAAACATGGAAATGCAGTTTAACAGCTTAAACTAAAAGAAATGTACACCATTAATTTGAATTCAATTAGCTGGCTGCATCCCAACAAACAGCACTAGTTAAGTGCCTCAAGTCTGTGGTGTGGGAATTCCACTGGTCCAGTGAGCCTCTGATTTCAATGAGCAGCTCAGCAGATTTTTTTTTTTCGTTGCCCTAGAACATAGATCCTTTCTCTCTATGTTGCAGTCAAAGTTTCTCAGGACACAGGGACGATGGCACTGTTTTTTTTACCCATGAATTTTTTTTGAGTGTAGAGAGACCTCTGTATTTCAATAATTTCCCTCTGGATAGAAATTCTAGGTGGGAAAAAGAGTGTGTTCCTATTTAATTTCACTGTTTGAATCTTTCTTGCTCTTTATGAAGATTTATTAATTTCCCAAACTTAAGATCTAACCAAATTTTATTTCCATAATGTTGTTTTTCATCACTTCCCGAAAAAAAAAAAAAAAACAGGTTATCAAAAAAAAAAAAAATCAGGATAAAAAAGAAGTCTTTAGAAATATCTGATTGCGGAGGTTCCCGGAAGATGGTGGACTGAGAAGCTACTAGTGGCTTGAGCTCTAACCACATCCTCTGGAAACGGTAGGATTTTCTGCCTTTAGTAGGCCAGTCAATAAGGGGTCCTAGCGGTAACACCAAGGTGGTGACTATAACTTAATTTGGGTTAAAAAATAGAGTAGAAAAAAAGAGAAAAAATTTTTTTCTTTTAAATTATTATCTCCAAAGCTAACCTCCTCCCCCTCACCCCCCCACAACCAGTCCCTGGGGACCAGCTCCTAGCAGGCTCCCCTGCTGAGCTTCTTTCTTTACCAAGATTCCTGTCCCATCAGGGAGTATCATTCATTCTAAGTCTAGTCCCTTCAGAAACCTCTGGCCTTTTTTCTTTCTAAGTACCCCCCCATATCTAATTAAATAATTTAAAAAAATTTTTAAATAAAAAACTCTTTCCTTCCACCGCTCTTTTATTACTGTACTTTTTCTTATCTTTTTCTTTTTTCTCTCTTTCTTTTTTTTTTCTTTTTCTCATTCTTGTCATCCTTTTTTCCTTAATCCTACAGCTTCCACAGCCACAGGCCCCATACCCCACACCCCAAACAGTGTGCTTTCACTGATTTCACTGATACACATTTGGGAAATATTTTGGGGAAGAATTCTGACTCAGAGTGGACTCTCACTGCGAATATCTCTGCTCAACTTCCGTTCCTCCTTTAGTTACCCCTAGAATATACAGTGGATTGCAGATTTGCATAACTGTCTATTTCAGCTATGCTTGTCTAGTACTGAGGTTTTTTTTTTTTTTCTTAACAATCTGCTGCCACTGCTCACGAGGATTGAGGGAATCTGGGACAGGTGTTTTTTTTTTTACCCTGCTCTATTTTATTATTAACATTATATAAAGGCATATATCTTCCCCCCCTTTAGGTTGATCAGAATTAACTCTTAGGGTATGTTTCATTGCTAGGGTAGTGGGCATCTTATCTATTGCAGGAGGAACTTCTCTCATTACTCCTACCTCCTCTACAGAATCTCCCCTCCCTCCTCCTCCTAGCTAATTAAAAAAAATACAATTAAATTAAATTAAATCAAAGTAACAAAAAAACCTTTTCTTTCACTGATTTTTAATTACACCTCTTTTTCTTATCTTTTCTCTTTTCTCTCTCTTGTTTCTTTTTTTTTTATCTTGTCATACAATTCTTCCTTCTTCTTTGCCTTTCTGAATTTGAGAATTATTTTGGGGAAGATATCTGACTCAGAGTGGACTCTCTCTGTGTGTATCTCTGCTCTACTTCCCATTCCCCTCTTGTTACCCCTAGAATATACAGTGGATAGTAGATTTGCATAACTGTCTATTCTTGCTATCCCTTCTTTCATTTCTCTTTCTTCTTCACTGGGATTTGGTTACTATTTTTTCACAGACTGGAGACAGTGTTTGGCTAACTGGTAATGATTAAATTGCTTCAATACTTGCTTCAGTTGCTATTGTAATTCCTGAGGTTGCTGAGTGCAATTGTCATAAATATATTTAGTACAGTGTTGCTTGTAGTCAAGACACAACAACTGAAGAACAGAACATAAAAAAGAAACACATAAATTAAAAAAATGGGTATATCAAAAACAACTAAAACTGCTACTCCAATGAATGAAGACAAGAGCCCAGAAGAAACTACAAATCAGCCAGAAGTAACCATAGAAAAGAAAAGTATGCAAGCAATAATAAGCTTATTAATCACAGAAATGAAAACAACATTGGAGGAAAGGAATGGCAGTATTAGGGAAACAACAGTTGAGACCCCCCAAGGAAAATACTGATTATCTTGAGGCAATTAGAGAACTGAAAGTTGAAATAGCTGTAATGAAGAAAGAAGCAGAGGCAAGGGAAATCAAACTAACAGAAGCAGAAAACAGAATTAGTTAGACAGAGAATGAGTGAGAGAAAACTAAGAAAGAGGTGAAAGAGCTTAAAAAGAGATTGAGAGACACTGAAAACCACAACAGAGACATATGGGATGATCTCAAAAGAAGTAACATTTGTATAATTGGCCTGCCAGAGGAAGAAAGAGAGGAAGGGGAAGCAAACTTTCTAGAGGAAATAATAGAAGAAAACTTCTCAGACCTGAATAACAGAAAGGACATCAAGATTCAGGAGGCCCAGAGAGTACCAAACAGAATCAACCCAGACCTGAAGACACTAAGACACATCATAGTCACAATGAAAAGGAGTAAGGATAAAGGATCCTAAAGGCTGCAAGAGAGAAACAAAAACCCATATGATTATCTGTAGACTTCTCCACTCAAACTATAAAAGCCAGAAGAGAATGGCAAGATATCTATTGAACCCTGAATGAAAAAAGGTTTCAACCAAGGATAATATATCTTGCTAGGCTTTCATTCAAACTAGATGGAGGGATCAAAACCTTCTTAGACAAACAACAGTTAAAGGAAGCAACCATCACCAAACTGGCCCTGAAAGAGGTTCTAAAAGACCTCTTATAAACAAGACTATCACTATAATACTTGCAATATATCAGTGCAAACAAAAATTAATTTTGAACAATGGCACTACAATACATTAAATCCATAATATCAATAAATGTCAATGGCTTAAACTCACCCATCAAAAGGCACAGAGTTGGGGGATGGATCAGAAAACAGAACCCAACCATATGCTGCTTGCAAGAATCCCATCTGTTGCAACAAGATAAACACAGACTTAATGTGAAAGGATGGAAAACTGTCATACAGGTTAATGGACCACAAAGAAGGGCAGGAACAGCCATTCTCATCTCAGACACGATAGATTTTAAATTAAATAAAGTAATAAAAGATAGGCAAGGACAGTACATAATGATTAGAGGATCAATCACCCAAGAAGACTTAACAATTATTAACATCTATGCACCCAGTGAGGGACCATCTAAATAAGTCAAGCACGTACTGAAAGGATTTCATAAATACATCAATAGTAATACAATAATAGTGGGAGACTTCAATACCCCACTCTCGCACTTAGACAGATCAGCAAAGCAGAGAACCAACAAAGATACAAGAGAATTGAATGAAGAGATAGACAGACTAGACCACTTGGACATTTTCAGAGTCCTTCACCCCAAAAACTGGAATACACCTTCTTTTCAAATCCGCATAACACAACTCAAGGATAGACCACATGTTAGGCCACAAAGACAGCATCAATAAATTCAAGAGCATCTACATCATCCCAAGTATCTTCTCAGACCACAGTGGAGTAAAACTAATATTTAACAACAAATAGAAAATTATTAAAAGTCACAGAATTTGGAAACTAAACAACATACTCCTTAAGAACCACTGGGTCAGAGATTCACTCAAGCAGGAAATTCAAATGTTCCTGGAAACAAATGAAAATGAAGACACAACCTATCAAAATATTTGGGACACAGCTAAAGCAGTACTGAGAGGGAAACTTATAGCCATACAATCACATATTAAACACCAAGAAGAAGCTCAAATGAACGACCTTACTGCACAACTCAAGAACTTAGAGGAAGAGGAACAAAGGAAGCCTAAAGCAACCAGAAGGACAGAAATCACTAAAATTAGAGCAGAAATAAACAGCATCGAAAATAAAAGAACCATACAAAAGATCAATGAAGCCAAATGTTGGTTTTTTGAGAGATTAAACAGAATTGAAAAACCCCTAGCCAGACTCACCAAACAAAAAAGAGAGAAGACTCAAATTAATAGAATTGTAAACGATGCAGGAGATATGACAACTGACACCACAGAAATCCAGAGAATACTGAGAAACTTCTATAAATAACTATATGCCACCAAGCTAGAGAATCTGGAAGTAATGGAACAATTCCTAGAAGCATATGCCCTTCCAAAATTGAACCAAGAAGAACTACAAAATCTAAATCCACCAATCACAGACAAAGAAATTGAAAACATTATTAAGAATCTCCCAACAACAAAAGTCCTAGACCAGATGGCTTCACAAACTAATTCTACAAAACTTTCAGGATACAGTTAGTACCTATACTTCTGAAGCTTTTCCATAAGATTGAAGAAACAGGAATACTCCCTTCCACCTTCTATGAAGCCAACATCACCCTCATACCAAAAGCTGATAGGGACAGAACAAAAAAGGAAAACTACAGACCAATATCTCTGATGAACAAAGATGCCAAAATATTAAACAAGATCTTGGCCACCCGGATACAGCAACATATCAAAAAGATTGTTCATCACAACCAAGTGGGATTCATTCCAGGAATGCAAGGCTGGTTCAACATCTGTAAATCAATCAATGTCATTCACCACATCAATAAAAGCAAAGCCAAAACCACATGATTATCTCAATAGATGCAGAGAAAGCCTTTGACAAAATCCAACACCCATTCATGCTCAAAACTCTACAAAAAATGGGAATAGATGGGAAATTCCTCAAGATAGTGGAGTCTATATATAGCAGACCTACAGCCAACAACATACTCAATGGACAGAAGCTAAAGCATTTCCCCTCAGATCGGGGACTAGACAGGTCTGTTCACTGTCACTGTCACTCTTCAACATAGTATTGGAAGTTCTTGCCATAGCAATCAGGCAAGAGAAAGAAATCAAAGGAATACAGATTGGAATGGAAGAGGTCAAGCTCTCACTATTTGCAGATGATATGATAGTGTACATAGAAAAACCTAAAGAATCCAGCAGAAAACTACTGGAAGTTATTAGGCAATATAGCAAGGTGTCATGCTACAAAATCAATGTACAAAAATCAGTGGCATTTCTTTATACAAACACTAAATCTGAAGAAGAAGACATCCAGAAATCACTCCCATTTACTGTTTCAGCAAAATCAATCAAATACCTAGGAATAAAGTTGAACAAAGAAGTGAAAGACTTATATACTGAAAACTATGAGTCGCTACTCAAGGAAATAGAAACAGATACCAAGAAATGGAAAGATATCCCATGCTCATGGATTGGAAGAATAAATATCATCAAAATGAATATTCTCCACAGAGCCATATACAAATTTAATGCAATAGCCAACAAAGTTCCACCAAGCTTCTTTAAGAGAATAGAACAAACACTACAATCATTTATCTGGAACCTGAAAACACCTAGAATTGCCAAAACCATCTTGAGGAAAAGAAACAGAAATGGATGCATCACACTCCCAGACCTTAAACTATATTATAAAGCCATCATCATCAAAACAGCATGGTACTGGAACAAAAATAGGCACACAGACCAGTGGAACAGAATTGAAAGCCCAGAAATAAATACCCACACCTATGGACATCTAAACTTTGATAAGGGGTCCCAAAGCATTAAATGGAAGAAGGTAAATGGTGCTGGGAAACCTGGGTTGTAACATGCAGAAGAATGAAATTGAACCACTTTATCTCACCAGAAACAAATATCAACTCCAAATGGATCAAAGACCTAGATGTCAGACCAGAAACAATCAAATACTTAGAGGAATACATTGGTAAAACACTTTCCCACATACACCTCAAGGACATCTTTGATGAATCAAACCCAATTGCAAGGAAGACTAAAGCAGAAACAAACCAATGGGACTACATCAAATTGAAAAGCTTCTGCACATCCAAAGAAACTAACATACAAACAAAGAGACCCCTCACAGAATGGGAGAAGATCTTCACATGCCATACATCAGACAAGAAACTAATCACCAAAATATATAAAGAGCTCAGCAAACTTAGTGCCAAAAAAGAAAATGACCCCATCCAAAAATGGGCAGAGGATATGAACAAAACATTCACTACAGAGGAGATCCAAAAGGCTAACAAACATATGAAAAACTGCTCTAGGTCACTGATTGTCAGAGAAATGCAAATTAAGACAACACTAAGATACCACCTCACTCATGTAAGAATGGCATACATCAAAAAGGACAGCAGCAACAAATGCTGGAGAGGATGTGGGGACAGAGGAACCCTTTTACATTGCTGGTGGGAATGTAAATTGGTCCAGCCTCTGTGGAGAGCAGTCTGGAAAACTCTCAGAAGGCTAGACATGGACCTTCCATATGATCCAGTAATTCCTCTCCTGGGGTTATACCCCAAGGATTCCATAACACCCAACCATAAATGTGTGTACTCCTATGTTCAGCAGCACAATTCATAATAGCTAAAACCTGGAAGCAACAACAACAGATGAGTGGCTGAGAAAGCTGTGGTATATATACACAATGGGATACTATGCAGCTATCAAGAACAATGAACCCACCTTCTCTGACCCATCTTGGACAGAGCTAGAAGGAATCATGTTAAGTGAGCTAAGTCAGAAAGATAAAGATGAGTATGGGATGATCCCACTCATCAACAGAAGCTGACTTAGAAGATCTGAAAGGGAAACTAAAAGCAGGACCTGATCAAACTGTAAGTAGGGCACCAAAGTAAAAACCCTGTGGTGAGGGGTAGACATGCAGCTTCCTGGGACAGTGGGGGGTGGGAGTGGGTGGGAAGGATGGTTCACAGTCTTTTGGTGGTAGGAATGGTGTTTATATACACTCCTAGTAAAATGTAGTCATATAAATCACTAGTTAATTAATATGAGAGGGGGAAAATTAATTGTATGTCTCGAAGTTTTTCAATACACTAACTGAATCTTTTAAATATATAGGCTGTGTAATTGATGTGCAGACTCTCTCAAAAGCCTAGACCAAGTAGATCAGAAGCATCCAATAGCACAGCTATATACAAGATACTGGGTACTGTACAGCAAACCCTAACAAAAGGACTTTTCAAAGTTAAACCAATACCAAATAATGTGATGATAACAATAACTATTGATTATCCTTTGGAACCCTATGACAGCAGGAACTTCACATCTCCACTATGGAGCCTCTACTTCCCCCAGTCCTGGAACCATTGGATAGGGCCCACTTTCCCATATGCCTCTCCCAATCCATATCAAATAATATTGCATCTGTCGATCACAACCTCACCAACGTGACGATTGCCACCTCAACATGCTTCACTTCAGACTGTGTCCAGAGACTTCACATGTGGAATGACAACCCTTCAGCTTCATTACTCGGTTGAGACCTTTCCTTTCATAGTATACTCTAATTCCATCTCAGGTGGTTCACTTTCTAACAAAGTCCCAAAACCTAAATATACACCAGTTTCTGTGAGAGAGAGCATATGTTCACACGTATCCATAAACTACTGCAAAATATATACCTGAAAGCAGAAGTACACTAGAGTTTGCAGTGAGTATCCCCCTAACACTTCCTCTCCACTATTCCAAGCTTTGGGTCCATGATTGCTCAACAATTTGTTTGGCTTTGTATGTTAACTCTCTTTTCAGTCACTATGTTCCAGATGTCATCAGGATGCCGGCCAGGCTTCCCTGGACTGAAGACCCCACCAATGTGTCCTGGAGCTCTACCTCCCCAGAGACCCACCCCACTAGGGAAAGAGAGAGTCAGACTAGGAGTATGGACCGACCAGTCAACGCCCATGTTCAGCGGGGTAGCAAATACAGAAGCCAGACCTTCCACCTTCTACAACCCACAATGACCCTGGGTCCATGCTCCCAGAAGGATAGAGAGTGAGAAAGCTATCAGGGGAGAGGGTGGGATATGGAGATAGGGTGGTGGGAATTGTGTGGAGTTGTACCCCTCCCACCGTATGGTTTTGTTAATTTATCCTTTCTTAAATAAAAAAATAAAGAAGGGAAAAAAAAAGGAATATCTGATTGCCTGGATATTTTGTCTGTTATTCAGTAAATTCAGTGAATACAGGGATGCATTGGATCGACCTTCCTGTGGTGCATCCCGTGAGAACCCATTCATTGGGGAAACTGAGGATCCTTCCTAGCCAACTGAATCCACATGGATCCCAGTCACTTTCAAAGCCAGCAACAAGCAGACTGTAGCTGTTGACTGGCTACGGAAGAAGGGCAAACGCTAGAAGAAGAAGTGAATACAGGTAGTTCTATGGGAAAAAATCCAAAAATTATCGTTCTTAATATATTTTTCAGAGCATAGCTCTGTTCTGGTTTATGGTGGTATGTGAAATTGAACCTGGGACCTTGCAGTTTCAGGCATTAGAGACTGTTTGCATAACCATTGGGTTATCTCCCCTATCCCCAAAATTATCTTTATATATGTTCTTACTTTTCATCCTGTTAACAGTACTATTGAGGATATTTTAATTTACAAGATGGCTATCACAGAGGTAGTTTCATATCTCCTCAAGGTAAGTATCAGCACAACTTTACCTCTACCAAATTGTCATCTTCCTTTATCATAGGATATTAGGTCTGCAACTAATCTACCCTTAGAGACCTTGAATCTTCTGAAATAGACCACAGTTTATTAATGCTTATTCCTGCATTTCCATTTGTTTGTTTATTGTTTTATGTACTTATTTTTTTTTAGACACCTGCAGACCTTTTTCACCACTTGTGAATTGACTGCCCCCCAGCAGGTGGGATTTTTTTAAATTTTTAAAAATTTTTTATTGGGGAATTAATGTTTTACGTTCAACAATAAGTACAATAGTTAGTACATGCATAACATTCCCCAGTTTCCCATATAACAATACAACCCCCACTAGGTCCTCTGAATCCTTCTTTCACCTGTATTCTCCCCACCCACCAACCCCAGAGTCTTTTACTTTGGTGCAATACGCCAATTCCATTTCAGGTTCTACTTCTGTTTTCTTTTCTGATCTTGTTTTTCAACTTCTGCTTGAGAGTGAGTTCATCCCATATTCATACTTCTGTTTCTGACTTATTTCACTCAACATGATTTTTTCAAGGTCCATCCAAGATCGTCTGAAAACGGTGAAGTCACCATTTTTTACAGCTGAGTAGTATTCCATTGTGTATATATATCACAACTTGCTCAGCCATTCGTCTGTTGTTGGACACCTGGGTTGCTTCCAGGTTTTGGCTATTACAAGTTGTGCTGCCAAGTACATATGTGCACACAGATCTTTTTGGATGGATATGTTGGGTTCCTTAGGATATATCCCCTGGAGAGGAATTGCAGGATCATAGGGTAGGTCCATTTCTAGCCTTCTGAGAGTTTTCCAGACTGCTCTCTATAGAGGTGGGACCAATTGACATTCCCACCAGCAGTGTAGGAGGGTTCCTTTGACCCCACACCCTCTCCAGCATTTGCAGCTGTTACCTTTTCTGAAGTATGACATTCCTTGGGTTGTTTATAGATCCTGACTATTATCAATAGTACTTCAGTGAGCATAGGATCTCTTTGGATAAGTGTTTTTGTGTTCTTCTTTAGATACGATTTCTAGCTGTATCTACCTAGTAAGTAAATAAAGAAAAAAAATTAAAAAATAAAGGTGACCTTTCAGACTAGATGCATATAGATTGTTTATGAATTGCTCTCATAAGATCTTACTTTACATTTTATGTTCTTAAAATAATTTATCATGATTGCCTTTAATATATTGGTAGATTTTTAAAAGCTATTGGTATTATCACCTCTGTGTTATATAAACAGACAGTTTATATATGCTGTATAAACAGACAGTTGTTGTTCTTTGACAGTGAAAGCTAGTCCTGTGTTTTAGTAACTGGGCTGTTCCTTCATTATACCCCACACAAGATCTAGACTTCTTTTTTAATAATTTGCTTCCTGAACTTATTTCACTTTGCATTATCACCTCCAGATATATCCCTCTTCTTTCAAATTTTAGAGAAGAGGCTGGCCACAGAGGTGAGTTTATCTGGTTGGATAAAATGGTAAGTCACTCATATGAAAAAGGCAAGATTTTTTCCTTTCCTCAGGTGACAATGAACTGCACAAAGACCAGCTCTTCCCATGAGCCAGTGACAAGACCCATTTTATTCTATTAGGAGGTCAGGGTTTGGGAAGACTAACATGGCACATCCTTAGGTTAAAAGATCTAGACTTCTTACTAGACTTGCATGCTTTTTTTTCTTCTGCACCTAATTCTAATTTATTTATTCTCTGCATCTAAATGGTTCATGGCAAGAAGCATATCTTATGCTCAGCACAATTATTATTATGCTATGGAATAAAGCTGTAAATGTCAGTGTTATTTTCCCCTCAAGAAATCCCCAACATTTTCTCACTCCTTATGTATTATGTAAGCTTCTATCATGGCTCTCTTTATTGTTCCTTCACTCCCACTGCTAAGGGTATTTCTGCCCTCATGTAAAGGTGATAATGACAAGTGCAATCAACCCTGTATGAGTGGGAGGTCCCTAAGTTTGTCCTTTTTCCTCAACAAAATACCTTTTAGAGAAAAAGGTGATGTTCCCCTCCTAGTTATAAGAAGCAAATTTTCAGGAACATAGAGACTCTGGAAATCTAAGAGAGTTTCATAAAAGAAAGGAGAGCATGGCTATTTTTCTTCTAGACTACTGGAGCTCAGTTGCTATATAGCTCTGAAACTCCATTCATTCACTCTGTCCTCTATGTATTGTATTTCAATAAAAACTTAATAAACAGAATATTAAAGATTTGAAGAATTACACAAAGTATTCAATTTCTAGCCATGCCATTTATTTTATTTTTATGAGATATCAGTACCAGTTTAATAAGCATAATAAACATAAACTCTGGCATTTATAACACTATTCACCAGATTAATACCAAATAATATTTTCTAGAAGTGCCATTTTAATAGGAATACATGGGTAAACAGATATGTCTTGGACTTGCTTTACCAAGATTGCAGGCACTTAATTTTTGAAAGCAAATTAACAACTAAAATCGATATTTTTCTCATTAATTTCATATTTGCTGAAAGAATTTTACTAGTAGGAGAAAGCAAAAGAAGTGTTGCTATTGGGCCAGCCAATGCTGCCTTTGATGCTTATTAAAAAGAGAAAAAATATCCCCATTATTTTTAGTCTTAGCTAATGTCGCCCTATAAAAACTCACATGTTCATGAGCACAGTTATAATGACCAGATTCTTGTGAAGCAAGGATGGTATGATTGTTTATATTATTAATGTATTTAATTTATTCTCTCTCAATGTGCTCTTTCCTCATATCTCCTGATTAAGACATTCCAAGTTACTGACAACTTCAAAGAAGACCAAATGACATAAGATAGAATAGCAAGAGAATTGACAAGTGCAACTAAGGAATGTTAAGGCATTTGAATCACTTGAGATAAAGACACATGGAGGGCCAGGTGGTGGTGTACCCAGTTAAGCACACATATTACCATGCACTAGGACCAGGGCTCAAGCCCCACTCCTCACCTGCAGGGTGAATGATTTACAACTGGTAAAGCAAGTGCTACAGGTGTACTTTCCCCTCTCCTCTCAATTTCTCTCTGTCCTCTCAAATAAAAAAATAGAAACAAAAGGAAAAGGTGAATATTGTCACTTCAGCTTCAGAAGAAAAAATCACAAGTTCTCATACATCAGAGAATGTGTAGTTTTGTGTATTATGAGCTACTCATAACCTAAATACTAAATATCCAACATTATCAGCAAATTACCCAAATAGTAGAAGGGTATCATATCACACCTAAAGGTACAAATACATCTTAAGACTTTGACCAAAGTAAAGTGTTGTTGAGCATCTCTATAAATAGGTCTTCCACAGTGCTATAGCTGGTGGGATTTAAAGCTGTTAGAGAAAATCTTAACATCAATTTTGCTGCATTGATCACAGTTTAAAATGCATATTCACTGTCATGCAGAAAATTCATTTCTCACCATCTAATCTGGGGACTTTTTGTACATGACTAAAAATAATCTAAAGATGAGTGTGTATGATGGTATTATTTGGGACAGGTTTTTTTATTTAAATATTTTTATTTATTTATTAAAAAGGTAGGAGGAGAGAGAGAAAGAACCAAACTTTACTCTGGTACATGTGTTGCTGGGGATCGAACTCAAGACCTCATGCTTGAAAGTCTAATGGTTTATCTACTGATCCACCACCAGGAGCATAGCCAGCTAAAATTTGAATCAGTGTTTACCAACATATTTTGATTGAATGTGAAAAACTGCACACAGTGGTGTTTCACACATTTTACTATGAAATACCCAGAATATTTGCTCTTCAATGAGAAAGCCATTACATCCATTTAAGATAGTGCTACTCATGCAAACACACATATGTACAGCCACATCGACATGTACACACTGTGCCACACTTTCTTCTTGTTACTAGTACTTATGTAATTGGTAGACAAAAATAGTTTGATATTACTCTCACCAAATTCGTAAAAGAACTTCTCTTTCTCAGTAAAAAAAAAAAAAAAAAAAAAAAAGCAGGGGGGGGGGAGGGACTGAAAATTTTCCCAAGTCGTATGCATTTGGATAACATTTTCTTGTTTACAAAATACTAGCATGGGAACAAATGTTTGATGAGAATGTGGTGATGAGAAAACTAGTATTTACTAAGCACCTATTATATAGTAAGTATTCTATAAATTAAGATCTCTTATTGTGATAGGTAGATAGTTCCCAAGACTCCTAACCTTAGTGCACACAAACACTAATCTTAGTACTTACTGAGTAGATATTTCTCAGATGTTCTTAAAGCCACAAATCAATTAACCTTGCAGATAGGGAGATTATCTGGTTGACTCGGAACTAATGACATGAACCCATTAATAGCAGAAAATGTTCTGTGAGTGGTTACAGAAGAAAAAAATAAAAGATTTGAAGCATGCAAAAAAAAAAAAAGTAGAAAGGACCACACAGGAAGGAAAGTAGGTAGTCAGGTGGCCTCCTCTCCCTACAAGAATTCAACACAAATGGAACACCAATGTTATAGGACCAAGGAAGTGACTTTGTCTGACAAGTAGTAAGCTTTTTAAAAAGATGATAAATGCCACTCCACTGATTCCTTAATTTCAGCTCTGAAGGACTCTAAGCAGAACCCGAGTCACTAGTATGACAAAGCAGCACACTATCCAGGTGAGCCCTCTAGCAAATTATTTATTTATTTATTTATTTTCCCTTTTGTTGTTTATTATTGTTGTTGTTATCGATGTTGTCGTTGTTGGATAGGACAGAGAGAAATGGAGAGAGGAAGAGAAGACAGAGAGGGCATGGGAAAGATAGACACCTGCAGACCTGCTTCACTGCTTGTGAAGCAACTCCCCTGCAGGTGGGAAGCCAGAGCTTGAACCCTGAATCCTTAAGCCGTCTTTGCGCTTTGCACCACATGTGCTTAACCCACTGTGCTACCGCCTGACTCCCTATCATGTCTTTTAAAGAGACTGCTTACGTGGGACCCCGTGGTGGTGCACCTGGTTGAGCGCACATGTGACAATGCACAAGGACTCAGGTTCCATCTCCTGGTCCCCACCTGCAGGGAGAAAGTTTTGCGAGAGGTGAAGCAACGCTACAAGTGTCTCTCTGTCTCTCCCTCTTTATCAACCCCTTCCCTTTAGATTTCTGGCTGTCGCTATCCAATAAATAAAACAAAGATAATTTTAAAAATTACGAGAGAGAGAGACAGAGGCTACTTAAGTGGTTGGGTCTAAAGAGGAACATATGTCAAATTGCAAATGGAAGATCATCCCTAAACCCGGGCCTTTGACTTGCTTCTGTACAAAGCACATGATATCTCAGTCCTTGTGACATGAGCCTAACTCATGTCTCACCAAATATGACACAAATATTATAAAGCTTGTTATTATTTTATATCTTTCTAAAAATAGAATACCATGGCTAATTAAAGTATGGTTCATCAGTGATATGCAATATGACTTATAGCCAGAGAGTGTATATGTTAGAATTATTAAAAAGAGGATACTTATCTCCCCCTACTTGAAGGTTTATAACTAAAATGTCATGGTGTAGTCTCATTACTCCAGTTTTGCCCTAGGGCTCTATAGGGATAGGATAGGATGAATAAAGAAAATGATGTTTGAGAAACTATAATTCCTCTCTGCAATTCACTTGGGATTTGCACTGCTATCTAATTTTGAAGGGATCTGGGGCAATTATCAATAAGGAAAGATTAGATATTGGGGCTGGGCAGTAGTGCACCTTGTTAAGCGCGTATAGTACAAGAACAAGGAGCCAAGCAAAGATGAGGGTTCGAGCCCCTGGTTCTCCACCTGTAGAAGGGAAGCTTCACAAGCTGTGAAGCAGGTCTGCAGGTGTCTATCTTTCTCTCTCCCTCTCTGTCTTCTCCCCTCTTAGTTTTTTCTGTCATATCAAATAAAATGGAAAAGAAATTAAAAAATAGAAAGATTAGACATGTAAAGGTGACAATAACAACTTATAGTTTATTGTAGCAAATACCTAATGTTTATTATATAAAGCCCCTCTTAGACACTAGCATGCCAACTATAAATATGAAAATTTTGGTATGCAGAGATATCAGACAAAGGTACATATCTAAGAAAAGGCAAAACAGAAATTCAAGTTCTTGAATCTCATTTTAAAACCCAAGAACCCAAGGTTCTTATCCAACAGAATAACCTACCTGTGAGTCTTAATGTCCTTCCACAGATTCCACTCCAAATCTTCCATTCACTGGGAGCATCTCTTAAATCATTATTTATTTGTCCATTTACTTGAAGAGAGAGGTAGACAGAGAGACCACAGCACCAAGTTTCCTTCAGTGCACTGGAGGCTGAGCTTGAACCTGAGCCACACACATGGAAACACTCCAAGTGAACAAATTACACTGGCCCATTTTTTGTCTTTTTAACAGCCAACTATTGTTTTAATTGAGATGTATATCTGACTTATTCATTATATTAGTTTCAGGTGCTTTACATGATTTAGTAGCAAAATAAGTCTATTTAATATCCATTTCCACAGATAAGTTATCCGTTTCTCCTTATGGTGAGAACTTCTGTGATCTATTTTTAGCAACTTTAAAATATACAAAATAGTACCATCAGTTATAGTCCCTACGGTGTATATTGCCACCTCATATGAGTTATAAATTTTATTACTGAAAAGTTGTAACTTTTAACTCATTTATCTCACTCTTCACACCTCACCTCAGGTGACAATCAGTCTGTTCTCTCTCTGAATTTTGGAGTTTTCTGGTTATCTTTGTTTGATTTGGAAGATGGCTGTTTGTTTTGGATTGCACATATAAGTTTTATTTTGTGGTCTTTGCCTTTCTCTGCTTTTTAGTATGCTAAGCAAAATTCTATAAGTTGTCACTAATTGCAAAGTTTCCTTTTTCATAAGTTTATTTCATTTTTTTTCACATGAGTGAGAGAAAGGAGGAAAACCAGAATACCTCCTTAGTGTGTGAGGCACAGGGAATTATACCAGGATCTCAGACATGGAGGGAGTTTTTCTTTACCGGGATACTACCTTTAAGTCCACACTGATTTTCACAACGTAGTTTATATTTTTATTTCTTTGACAACTTTTGTTTTTCTTGGATCAGAATGAATTTTATTTTCTCCATACCAGTGTAATAGGCAATGATTCAGTTAGAGAATAGCTACAGTTTTTTTCTTTTGTAATATCAACCAGCCAAGTGGTCATCTCTAAAATACCTTCCACCTGTTATCCACACCAAAACAGGTTCCTTGAGTTATGATTCAGGCAAAGATCTTGGTGAGTTAGGAAGTCTTTCCCTAACTCCCCAGGTTGAGCTCTCATTACAAACACATGTATATCTGCAAGAGACAAAGAGTAATCTCACACACACACACGCACACACACACACACACACACACACACACACACACACACACACACACACACTATGGCAAAGCGAAGTCAATATTACAACAAAGACAGAAATTGGAGTGATGTGTCTGCCAGCCAAGAAATACTGACAGCCACAAAAAGGTAAAGAAACAGAGAACTTTTTTTTTCCTACAACCCCCAGAGATAGCATAGGCCTGCTGATATTTTGACTTAGGCTCATTAAATAGAAAGTTTTGGATTTTTGGCCACCATGAGAGAAAAAACTTATATTACTTTAAATCACCCAGTTTGTGCCAATATATGATAGTAGTTACAGAAAGTGAATACAGAAGTATTCAATTCAATAGTGTCAGCATAAAAAAGTATTTAAAAAATATTTTCATTTATAAATAGGATCTTTGTACATGAAATCTTGAAAAGTAAAAGTTGTATTAACCACGAGATGGTGATCTGGTAGAGCATGAATGTCTGGGTCCAAGCCTCCAGCCACCACTTAGGAGCACAATGCAAAAGGGAAGCTTCATGAATGGTGGAGTGATGATATGGTTTCTCTTCTTCTTTCTGTCTTGCTTTGTCTTTCTGTGTTCCACCGTCCATAATAATAAAAAAAAAAGTTGTACTATACAAATATGACCGTATACATAGTCTGACTAATTATAGTAAGAAAGTTATTACTTAACTATTGAACATCAAAAATCTATGGAAATGTGTCACATCAGCTTAGCTTTTGATTTGAAGTATAAAAACGTGATATGATATGTTAACGTGTTTTTTAAAAGCAGAAACTTCTTAAAATAAAACTTGCAATTTTTAATTTCATTGCTTAAAAAATGGGCACATGAAATTTAAGTGATAAGTTTCATTTCTAAAATCGTGTTGAATATGTATATCTTCCGGTGGAAAAATAAACATGTTTGAAAGTTCAAAAATAGCCACTCAAAATTATTACTTGAAAAGAGCTAACCCTTTCAGAAAGGCTGATGCTCATTTTACTTAAGTACTAAGACTTTATTATGAAGAACCTCTAGCATTGCTTAAGTCCTCAATAACTGAAATATCTTCAATTATTTTCTAAATTAAATGTAAGATTTCTATAACTTAAAAAAAGAAGCAATCATTTCATGAGACTTTGAGCAATAAAAAATTAATATTGCAGTTACAATGAAACTCTGCAGCGGGTTCATAATAAAAAATTCAATAGGCCTGTAAGTGCTGCCAAAATAAGCAGGAAGTTTCTTTTCGTTTCAGCAGTCAGATTTTTCTTCTGTCTGCAAACAGAGCAAAATTCAGGACATTTCACAACTGGAGAATCTCTAATGAGTGGGTAGTAAAATACCCACCTTTCTGACTGCCACTGGATATCAAAAAATTACTCACTTCTGACTCAGTAATTACCCACCAAAAATTTAGATCAAGTGGTCGTCACGTCACCCAAATTAGTACCTGACAAGGAGTGCTTTTGGCAAGGTTGGCAGCTGAGAAACAGGAAGTGAGTTGCAAAACATTATTAAAACTTGAAAATAACAGGCTTAAAGGTGTGTGATCTACCATTCAAATACTCAAAAACTACTACACAGAGAAAAATCATGCCTGGGCAAAGGGATGCTCAAGGAGCCAGAACAGAAAATGAAGCAAAGGAAATACCGCTAAGTCTACCTTACCCATAAAGCTCCATCTGGCTCCCAGGTGAGTCTTTATTATTATTAACCCCTTTCTTAATTCTTAGAAGTGACAAAGTCAAAGTTCTCTGTAATTTTTGGAAGGAGATGTTTAAGTTCCTGGAGTTTGTTTACAGTAGGCTGTAAGAATCATAATAGTGGGCGTCTTGACACAGTTCACCTGCTAGAGTGCACATGTTATTCTGCCTCTGGTACCCAACTATAGGGGTGAAGCTTCAGGAGTGGTGAAGCTGTGCAGCAGGTATCTTTTTTATTATTATTATTCCCTTTTGTTGCTCTTGTTTTATCGTTGTAGTTCTTATTGTGGGATGCATTGGATCGACCTTCTTGTGGTGCATCCCGTGAGTACCCATTCATTGGGGAAACTAACGATCCTTCCTAGCCGACTGAATCCACATGGATCCCAGTCACTTTCAAAGCCAGCAACAAGCAGCTCCTGACAGCTTTCAACCTGACGCTGTTGAGTGGCTACGGAAGAAGGGCAAACGCTAGAAGAAGAAGTTCTTATTGTTGTTACTGGTGTCATTGTTGGATAGGACAGAGAGAAATGGGAGAGGAAGGGAAGACAGAGAGGGGGAGAGAAAGATAGACACCTTCAGACCTGCTTCACCGCCTGTGAAGTGACTCCCCTGCAGGTGGGGAGCCAGGGGCTTGAACCGGGATCCTCCGATGGTCCTTGCCCTTTGCACCACCTGCGCTTAACCCGCTCACCACCGCCCGACTCCCAGCAGGTATCTCTTTATCTTTATCTTTCTATATCCCCTTCCACTTTCCCTCTCAATTTCTGTCTAAAAAAAAACTGGCCACTGGGAGCAATCGATTTGTAGCACAGGCATTAATTCCCAGTTCCCAGTGATAACACTGGTATCAACTAAAGAAATAAAAGGGAGTCGGGCGGTAGCACACGTAGCACAAAGAGCAAGGACTGGCTCAAGGATCCAGTTCGAGCCCCAGGCTCCCCACTTGTAGGGGAAACCCTTCACAGGCTGTGAAGCAGGTCTGCAGGTATCTATCTTTCTCTTCCCCTCTGTCTTTCCCTCCTCTCTCTATTTTTCTCTGTCCTATCTAACAATGACGACATCAATAACAACAATAATAGCTACAACAATGAAAAACAAGGGCAGCAAAAAGGAAAAATAAATAAATAAATAAATATTTAAAAATATATTTAAAAAACATAAGGATGAATATGGGATAATCTCACTCTCAGGCAGAAGTTGAAAAACAAGATCAGAAGAGAAAACACAAGTAGAACCTGAACTTGAATTGGTGTATTGCACCAAAGTAAAAGACTCTGAGGTGGATGCGGGGAGAGTACAGGTCCAAAAAGGATGACAGAGGACCTAGTTGGGTATGTATGGTTATGTGGAAAACTGAGAAATGTTATTAATGTACAAACTTTTGTATTTACTGCTGAATGTAAAGCATTAATCCCCCAATAAAGAAATTAAAATAAAAACAAGCAAAAAAGATGGCAGTAGGCTTACCTTAGTGTCTGATTGGGTTCTTCAATTGTGACTCAAGTTGTTGTGTTTAAGGAAATTTGGCAGCAATCAAAGAGCTCAGTTTGTTTTCTTCATTCATAGTGTCATCCAGAATTGCATGCAAATATAAGAATGGAGGAGTTCATATATATGTTTTTGCTTTAATTTAAATGAACACCAGTCATTAAAAATCCATTTTTTAGTTTGAACATCATTTGTGGAGGATCATTGCAGTATTTATGCACTACTCAACTTATATTCTTAAAATTCAACTTGAATATTATAAACACAGACTTTAAAATATACAGTGACTTCCAGAGAGAGAAATGTTATCAAGTAGCATATATGTTTCACCATGTGCACAGTTCAGTTTAAACTTTTAAACTCCATTGAAGGTGCTATGGCAATGGAGGTGGTGCTGTGCTCTCTCTCTGTCTATCTTTCTATCACAGTGAGAAAACAGTGACAGAACATATGAGTAAGACCCCCTTCCCCACAATGGAAAGAAAAGTACAGTGAATTTTAAGTTATACAGCCCTCCCTTTGTATTAAACCATTTATATTGTGTGGGACCAAAATACTAAAAAGAGACTGTTCATCAAAAGACTTCTGATTTATATCTTTATTGGAGTTAAAAAAAAAAAGCTGTCATTGAGTCAGATAAAATGTGCAAATGAATGAATGTCTGTGGGGAAAATCCAATCTAATCCATTTGTTTGCATATTATCTGTGGCTGCTTTCTCTGCTATAACAGCTATGACACGAATCCAGAAAGTGCATAACCTAGAAGACACAGACTATTTACTATTTCCTCTCACTCTCAGTTTCTCCCTCTCTCCCTCCCCCCCCCACATATATTATTTTTAGATAGGAAGGACAGAGTTGATAGACACCTGCAGACTTGTTTCACCACTCCTGAAGCTTCCCCCTTGCAGGCGGGAAGCTCATGCATGTGCCCTCAAGCATGTATGCCTTTACCTGACCCCACTAGTTCACTCAAAAAGAAAAGAAAATGCCAACCAGATAAAGTGCACTGGACAACCTCACAAATATCATGTGGCTTGAGGTCTCTACTACAGGAACATTCTCAGGTTTCTATACTATACTATACTATTATTGTCTCAGAGTCTCTTGACTATATTTAAGACCCCTTCATGGTTGGGACCCATGTCCTATTACTCTAACACTTATCATCTGGTCCTTTAAAATGCTACATTCTCCAGACACACTATGCACATTTATACTTAACTGTAGTTGCTAGGCATCAGGAATACAACATCTATTAAGATTTGGTTACTACCTGAAAAGCACTTGCTGTCTAGCAGGAGCTCATTACCTAGAAAGCACAGTGCCTGTGACAGTGTCACCTACATGTGTGCCTTGAAGGTAGTTGAAATGAATTAAAATATATAAAACAGAACTGCTGTGGTAAGTGTTCATTATGTTCCCATACTGATAGCACCTCAGTTCAGACTTGAATGTCTTCTTTGTTCATACTATAAACTTGTAGAAGAAACCCCCTGGTAAATCCTTGAAAAACTTTACTCAACAGTATTTTGTAATCAAGTCACAAAGAAAAGTTAACCTTCATTAATTAAAACATATTAATGAATAATTTTTGATATAGGTTTGAATTTTTTCTATAAGATATATATATGAAGAGAAATCTGATATTTAAAATGGTTTTGTTTTGTTATGCAATGTCATAGATTTCATTACAATATTTCTTAATATTAGAATAACACTTTTCTCCTGAGGTGATACTTGGGGGTCCACTCATGAAATCATGTTTAAATGAAGACTAATTAATTGTAAAAGGACCTCTTGGCAAGAATTGCTCAAATTAAATAATAATTACCAAATATCCTCTTCACTTTATACTATGTAGACTCAGCCTCTAAGTTTCACCAAGCTTTTAACAAGTCAGTCCAGGATGGTAATTACTCAATAATCTTTTCCTTCAATAGCATAAGCCCCTCAGGTTTTTCACAGCTTCTTTAAAAAGAAAAAGAAGAAAAGAATTTCCCGTTTCATGTTTAGCTAGATATGTATCACCTAAGAACTAGAGGCATTTTTATTTCAATAGTTCATCTGAAAAACTCCCAATTCTAACATATGAAGTAAATCACTGGTGTTGCTTTTATATGATCTGTGGATACTGTTGATTATATGGTTTAGAATTGAGTCTTAAACCTTTCTGGCACTGAGACCAGAATACTTCCATCACTGATTATTATGGAATGTTAAATGTATATGTGTGTATGTTAAACATTGGATAGGAAAGAAACTATGAATTAAAAGATATACATTTCAGCTTAGACCTTTTTTAGAAGCAAAACATACATTCTTGTTCTGCAGGTCTTCACCAAGGTTACCTGTACCTGGGTGCCAATTGGTTTGCTTCTCTTCATGGCAAATTTGTGTAATATCTTTCTCACTTTTCTAAGAGTGAAGAGCATCATCAATTTGGGCAATTATAGAGTAATGATATCCTGCTATAAAAATGAAACCAACTCCATGAATTTGTAAAAGTACACTTCACTGAAGTTTAAAGTGTCATAAACAAAGGAAGAGTGAGTGGACAGCAACAGATGTCTAAATGTGTACTGGGGCAATTAATTGACTATGCCCCTCCAACACATGTGTTGAGTTTCTAATTCCTAATGTGATATTATTTGGAAGTGGAGCCTTTGGGAAAAATTAAATTTAGATGAAGTCATGAGTGTTCCCTACTCATGTACCCTGACTAGAGGAGATACTAGATAACTTAAGGTTTCTTATTCTCCTTCTGGTATATTATAGAGGTATAACAAGAAGGTGACTATCTCTAAGCCAAGAAGATAGCTCTATCCAAAAGATGACCATACTGGCAATCTGATCTTGAAATTCCAGTCCCAGAGCTCCATTAAATAAATTTCTGTTGTTTATGTCATCCCATTCATGGTATTTTGTTATGGCAACTTGAACTAAGATAACTGATATTCAAAAGATTTTCACATTTTTTAGTAAGGGATGTATCTGAATGAGCGGCCTGAGACTGGTGCCTTGATTAATACATAAACAGACTCTGAGTGGTTCTTCTTCTACTTATCGCCAAAATACAATCTGGCACAACAGTTTTGTTTGATAGACAGCATTGGCCCATGCTTGTCAACTAGCCAATGTGAAATAACATTATTACTGCATAATGTCGAGTTAGACTGCATAATATTTCCATTGTATGACACACTTGATGAAGAGATTTCAGAGTTCTAGACTGTTTACATAATTAGCATTGCATATTTGTAAAATTAAGGTACCACTATCATCATCATTGCCATATTTCCTTCCTCCCAGGGTACTACACTTATATGTGTTCACTTTCTTGAGTGATCAGAGAAAATGTCTCCATCATTAAAAAAATAAAAAAAGAAAAAAAAAGAAAAAAATCTCTGTGTTATCTTGGACCTCATAAAAGGCAAGGAAACCCCCACTTTGTCTCATGACCTTACCAACATGAAAATAACCAAGGCCAGCTTGAAGAATGAGAGGAGAGAACAAGAGGGAACCAGACAAAAAGACCTGGCTCCCAGTGTAGTTTATCGCTCTACTGCTGGTTTGAAAGGATTATGTAGCCATAGGCTATCTCCAGCTAGAAAGATGGTTCAGTGACATCCCTTTGGTAAATAAGTAGCTGTTCTTTCTCCCTCTAAACGTCACATTGAAGTAGGCTGTGTTTTCTGATTAATTCAGTTTGAATACCGCTGACTGTCTGTCATTATAGTCATATGTCACTGGTGGCAGCTCAGAGAGTCTAACCTTCTCTAACATCACTGCACACAATTCATTTTGAAAGTTGGTCTAATAGTTACTGAATACCTGCAAGGTAAAGAGAAGATGGGATGCATTTTCCCTCAAAATAGCCTGCAACCAACTTTATGAAAGCTAACTGTAGGCAATGCGAAGATGTAAAGTCAGTTGGAAATTTCCTCAGAAAAATTATCTTCATCTTTATGAGAGTCTGGTCAAGTTTATGGAAGAACTATCATATATGTGAAGAACTATCATACCTACTTAAGCTGTGTTTAATGTGTAATTAGAGAGGGACAAAAGACCATGATACTTTCCTTTGAGTTTTCTAATAGCCTAATAAAATATTTTCACAAGAAGTTAGCATAGGCTGGTTCTGACCAATGTATCTCACTTTTTTTTTCCTCCAGGGTTATTGCTGGGGCTTGGTGCCTGCACCAGGAATCCACTGCTCCTGGAGGCAATTTTTTCCCCTTTTATTGCCCTGGTTGATTTTTTTATCATTGTTGTGGTTATTATTGTTGTTATTAATGTCATTGTTGTTAGATAGGACAGAGAGAAATGGAGAGAGGAGGGGAAGACAGAGAGGGGGAGAGAAAGATAGACACCTGCAGATCTGCTTCACCACCTGTGAGGCAACTACCCTGCAGGTGGGGAGCCCAGGGCTTGAACTGGGATTCTTACGCTGGTCCTTGCGCTTTGTGCCATGTGCGCTTAACCTGCTGCGCTGCCGCCCGACCCCGTAACTCACTTTTTAATCACCTTTGGAGAGGTATCCTGGAGTGCAGTCAGAAGTCAGTTCAATCCATACCTCTTACTATTAGCTTCCTCAGAAAGGCTACTAAACTTTCTTGATCATCCTTTTTTTTTAGCTACAAAATTGCAACAGTACCCACTCAATTTTGCTATGATGAGTAAATGAGATGGTAACAGGACCCTCTCTACCTGCTAGTGCCTTGTTTTTTAAAACATGTTGAAAAATACTGTCACTGAAATACAGGCATTGCTTTTATGCATGGGCATGTGCAGAAATGACAAGGAATTGACCTAATCTTGCCCCAGGCTGTGGCCTCCACCTCCAACAATAAATACACACTTCTATGTTTACAACTCCATAAATGGGGACATGTGTTTCTGTTAACAATGCATGCTCTGGGCTGTCTCCATGATCAATTACTTTATATCATTTTCAAATTGTCACATGTTTACATCTTTCCAAATAGCTGTCTCCTGAATGAAAAGGGCCTTCCTGACTATGGCATGGTCAGAGGGGTTCTCTTCAACTTATCACATCTAGAAATGCCACAGTCAGAAATGCTTCCAGGCTATTTGCTAAGAAAAGTAGCATAAGCTACTTATCAGAAAATATTACATTTTCCCTGAAAGGTGAGCTGTTTTGTCAGTTGCATGGGCTATATGAATTTTTTTCTTTCTTTTCCTTTTTTTTTTTTTTTGTCAGGATGTCACTGTACTGAAACAAGCAGGAGACTATCATCTCCCCAGTGGATGCTTGAGCCCTGGGCAAAATCCTGAAAAGATGAGTCTTTGCTTTCCGGATAAGCAAGCAATGATTGGGATCCAAGACGTGAATAAATGCAAGTTAGTACAAGGGTTATTATAATTATGCAATTTTTAAAGACATGCCAGTCAACTTACCTTGTAGCTACAGATATATCACAAAGATCAGTGTTCTACAGTTTTTTATGCTGGCCAAATAATTTAGTAAAAAAAAAATCATTATTTTTTTTGAAGTGTCTCAATATTAAGATTCCACAATCTCAGCCCCAAATTAGTACTGCAAAACACTTAAACTTTGAATTTCAAGTCCTGGTTCTAATAATTGTTGGTGACATCAGGCAGATTAAATTGATAAAACTCAGTTTCCACATCTATAAATATCAGTAGTGTATATCTCCTGGGGTTAATTATAGAACTCCTAGGAAGACTGTGAAATAAAGATTGTCCACTGAGCAGCTAAAGCAAAATGCAAGGCATAGAGATTACTGTAATTATAAGCCAACATATTATCAAGTTCTATACAATCATAGCAAGAAAGGCTAAGCATTGCAATGTTCAATTTTTGTTGTACACTCAGTGTCTTGGGTCTAGACAGTCAATGTACTGTTTTTATGTTGGGTGGATTGAATTCTGGCACAGGAGAATTGAATTCTGCCTGCTTTCTCATCTGAATAATACAAATTTTAATCTTTTTTTTTGGAGATCTGGAAAAATCCACTATGCTTCATGTAGTTTTGCAGTTGAATCTAATAGGTATAACAATATCAACAATAATAATACACTTGAGTGGGCATAAAAACTAGTAAAAGAGTGGAGTTGGAGGAGAGCACCAGTTGAACATACACATTACCATATGCAAGAACTCAGTTCAAGACTCTGGTCCCCCCACATAGAGTATAAATTTTACAAGCACTTGGCACAAAGTGCACTGACTGGCGTAAGGATCCCGGTTGAGCCCCTGGCTCCCCACCTCCAGGGGAGTCGATTCACAGATGGTGAAGCAGGTCTGCAGGTGTCTCTTTCTCTTCCCTTCTCTGTCTTCTCTTCCCCTCTCTGTTTTCTCCTCCTCTCTTCATTTCTCTCTATCCTATCTAACAACAGTGACATCAATAACTACAACAATAGAACATCAAGGGCAACAAAAGAGAAAATAAATAAATAAATATTTTTTAAAATTTACAAGCAGAGATTTATTAGAGTTTTCTCTCTCTCTCTCTCTCTTCCTTCTCTCTCAATTATTTTGTCTCTATCAAAAAGGAAAAGAGAAAAAAAAAAGGCTGCTACAAGGTATGAATTTTGTGTAGGCACAAAGCTCTAGTAACAACCCTGCTAACAAAGAGAGAGAGAGAAAGAGAGAGAGAGAGACTTAATTTATATCTAACTCCATCAGGATCCAAACTGTATAATGCAGAGGTATTTGTATCCTGATGAATCTTCTGAGAAAGAGAATTCAGGAGTTATATAATTTTAAGCTCCTTCTTTTAATTCTTAAGAGCAAACATAATTTGCTTACATGTCATTCTTGCTGATACAAAAGCAGAGATCAAGTCTTCAGTTTGAAGTGGCGGCATGGAAAAATAGAGGAATACTTGATACTGAATTTACAACATTTCCTCACTATTGGGAGCAGAGTAGTCCTGTGAAAGCTTTCATAACCAAGTTTGAGTAAAACAAATAAGCAATAACAATTAAGTTATGTAGAAAAGTTTTTGGAGCATTCCCAGACCAGAAATAATCTCCCAAATTGTAGCAAACACAGAAAAACCAGAATAACACTTACACATTGAAGTAAGAATGCTATGATATATGCACATCTGTAGAAAGTGTTCTCAGGTAAGGAGTCCAGTGGTGTAGTCCTTCCTACAAAGCAAATGCTAAATCCCCCCATTTTTTTTTGCATTTGAAGAAAAAAAAACATATATATATATATATATATATATATTTTTTTTTTTTCTGTTTGTAGGGGCGAGTACTAATAAAGGTCTTGATTTGAATAATCTGCTACAAATTTTCAAAAACTGGAGCTGCCTATGCCTTGCCTTATTAGAATATTCAAATTCTCTAGTCTATCCTTTTTCTCCCTTTCTGTCCCTTTTCTCCTCTCAGTTTCTTCTCTCTTCTTTTTCTATTCCTATTTTTACATCTCTTTCTCCCCTCATCTTCTTCCTCTCCATTTCTCTCTGAAAAGGAATAGAAAAATAAACCAGAACTAAATCTGAACACCAACTGTACTTCCTTCTAGATGTGAGCTTGGTCATTGACTTAATTGTTCAGAAGTCAGTGTCCTCATATCTGAAGTAAATCTACATATTTTCCCTTTAGTTATGACTATGGTGTGTGGAGCACAGGAAATACTATGAACAAGTTGACTGATAGGTTGTTCAACATTAAAAACTAGAAATTTCTTCCCTAATCAAAAATGTCTGTACAACTGATGTTAAAGCCCAAACTCAGGTCATTCATATTTTGCTGTTTAAATATAAAGATACCAGTCATACTGATATATTCTCATTGAGTCAAATGAGTACGTTTATACCATGCATGGGGAATCATTCTTTTCTGAATTCAATGTCATTTAGACACTAGTTCATAGATGTACCTCTATGTTTTCTTCCTATGGTAGGACAGTGGTCAGGTTCAAAGTCTCTCAAATAAATGCAGTGATGTATATATTCTAGCTTGTTCTTTCTCTGCCTCTCTCTCTCATCATCCTGACACCTGACTTGCACATAGCCAGAGTGCTAAATTCCTGTGAAGAAGGTGGTGTTAGAGACCAATTGAGTTTGCTTTATTTACAGAAACTGGTCAGCATGTTTGTTTCTGAAATGGCTACAAATCAACTCTATTATCAGACTTAGTGTCCAATATTAGGCAGGAATTAGAGTCAACTGTACTGAAAAGCAATACTACTTAAAGTAAAAAAAAATAATAACTCCTATGAGAGGGACAGGAAACAGCTGCTGAATCTCTTGGTGTCCCTTGATGCACCCCCTCCCCAACATTTTCTGAATTAGCTCCAATTACTTCTTCTTCTTCATGAATGCAGAGAATATCTTTTGAATATCTATGTGTCTACAAGCCATACCTACTATTCCACAGTATTTCTGTTCTGAAAAATCATTGTGTCAAACTCACATCATCTGTGTGGGAAAGCAAAGTAAAGGAAAAAACTGCTAAGATACTTAATTTATTCATTTATTTATTTTGGAAAATGGTAGGTAGATCACTTAAATCCACTGGGATGAAACAAGAAAAAGGAAAAAAAAAAACATTGTTTGATAATTGCTCCTGGCTCAAGTAATCACAGGTCTATATACAACCTGATTCATGAGGTTTTTGGTTTTCTCTAATTAATATATAAATATAGACAATCTAAAGCACATATATGCTATTTATTCCCAAATTATCTGCCTCTTTCAAGTGTCAGTAACCTTTCTCTGAAGTGTACATATATTTGTTTCAAACCATGGTAGTGAAACACATTTTTAATTAAAAGAAGACTCTGTAATATGCTATATCTTTTATTGCACATTCATCTGTAAATATATCTTTTTAAAAAAACTGTAGAACTATACAATGTAAGGTATTTACTGCTTGTGTTATCTATATTGTTTTTTTTTTTGCACAGAACCCCAGTATTAACAAAAGGATTCTTAACTTGCTTGCACACTTGTCATAACAACACCATTTCAACAAGCATATGTCTCAGTGAGGTTCTCTGTTTCCCTGTGAATTTGCAGATTAGACCCAGTGAACCCTTTCCAATCTGACAAACGTCACAAGCCATCCACCCAAGTTACCATATGTGGCTCCACTAAGAGTATCACCACACAATCATACATTTCACAATGGGTCTATAAAACAACCATTATAATAAATGTCTGCTTAATTAATACATTAAGACATAAAGCAATTTATTATGTTCTTATTTGCTATCATTCTCCCTGCTCAAATTTAATAATGCAAAAAGGTTTCTCAGATGCCAACCCCTGGAAATAATAAAAATACATTCATCATGGATATTGAATGCAGACACGCCTGGCAGTACTGCTGGCAAAGAGGATGCAGTCAGATGTGGAGAGAGAAACTGGGAGATGTTTGTACAAGCTTGGCTAGAAACAGTTCTCTGAGATAGAGGAAGGAACCTAGTGCAATGCTTGGCATGGCAGCAAGGAAGGTGCCCAGAATAACTATTATTACAATATGCAATAAAAGGGGGAGGGAGAAAGGGAGTTGGGGTGAAAAGCTTTCAAGTCAGCTAAATTCATGAGGGCTATGGAGGCTCAAATTGAAATTATCTCACTCTGTGCTGATAAATAAAGTAGCTGTGGTACCTAAATCATGACACTAACTATACGTTTCGATTTTTTTAAGTAGTGATTAGGTGGATACTCTGGGGAACCTACCAGCCTTTGCAGAGATAACAGACTCAACTTAATATCAACTTAAAAAGAGACTTGAATTCTAACCAATCTCATGTAATGAATTGAAATTCTATAGCTTTCAGAGGGGGGAAAGATAAAAAAGCGACACGGCACCATTCTCTAACTTGCTGTCAGGAAATATAATTTGTGCTCTCGGTGATTCACCTAGCTCATATGCAGCATGCAAATTTATTTCCCTAATAATCAGACCTGGAGATTGCCCAAGAGGATTAATAGCATCATTCCTTATGACCGCCAGGATATTATGCACCTCTGACATGGAAAAATTGTGTTAGTTCTACAGAGAAAACGCAAGGATATTTGTCCTGCTAGACAATATAATAGGCTGGTGCATCATCAGATTACAATGTCATTTCAAAAACCTTGAATACAAATAATATACAGTGCGAGAAATGTTGGAACAATCTCCCTTAATTCAGTAGCTTTGAATTTGCATGTATTTTTGTGTGTGCTCTGCAATGTATGTGTATTTTTATTAGAGATTTCCAACATGGCATGCAAAGAAAGCAAGATTACCATATATTCTTTGAGATCTGATCATTGTTTCTTTGAACATAGATGAAAAACATGTGAAGAAGAGGGTTTTTGTTTGTTTGTTTTGTTTTTCTATGGGATTGGTTTATTTTTACTCCATCCACATATAGCATTCAGAAGCAAAACTTCCATCAGCGCACACTCATTGTCTGGGGTTTATGAGTGAGGTGTGCTTGCTGGCATGTATATAGCTAGAGGTATCTAAGAGTGTAGTTTCCCTTGTATTTATTCAAACTTGGAGTCATCCACACCTTTAGTTGTTTCATAGTTTATACTCAAGGTAAAATAATGTGTTTCATGATTGTTGTTTGGGACTATATTTTATTTTATTTCCTTATTACAATGAATTGGTCAGAAATTTTCCAGAACAGTAATGTCTCCAGCTGTATTTTAGACCAAAGAAAGCTGCCTTGAGACAAGACCAAATTTCATTATTATGCGCATGGGAGCAATAAGATTAGCTCCTACTGCTGCCCCTAAGGTGGAGCAGCAGGATGAACCAATGAGATGATGCTAATGTGCATGTTAATAGTATTCTGCTAGAAGAAGTTGGGATAATTAAACATGTACCGTCTCTTTAAGACAGAGCTGCACACATTTTCTTCGGATGGGTGTTTACAAGAATTCCAATTTCAGGTCATAGCCATTTCTGAGATTGCTTAAGAAAGAGATGGGAATAACTTATCTTATTCATGTATTCAAGGAACCTTATAAAATGTGCAAAACATAACAGTTTTAAGGGGCAAAACATGCATCTTTTCTTGACAGAACTGCTTTATTATGTGTACTGTTGTATACTGACCTAATATATGGAGCATTTTCAGCTAATATACCTTGCAGGAAACCAGCCTTTAATGTGATGGATTTTATGGTATCTCATTAGGGTGTGTTTATATAACCTGATACTAAACACGTTTTCAGATTCATGTTCCTTATTAAAATTGTGAGCCACATTGATTTTTAGTTGGAACAGCAAGAGAGTCATTTTTACTATTAAGGAAGGTAGCTTGAAGTGATACCCATAGCACAACTCTTCTCCCTACAAACTTGGGGACTTTCTCTTGCATAGAATCAATTACCTTGGCCTTCATGGGATCACTCTCTGTTTTCTGCTTAGAAAGGTTTATTAGGTTACTGTGCCTTGTACAATTGTGTGTGTGTATGTGTGTGTGTGTGTTTGTGTGTGTGTGTGTGTGAGAGAGAGAGAGAGAGAGAGAGAGAGAGAGACTGCTAGGGACTTCACTGCTCTGGGCTGACTTTTTCAGGTAGAAATGGACAAAGGGTGAGAGGGAAAGATCACAGACCCAAAGTGTCGTCTAGTAGAGTAGGAGTCTGATAGGAATCTGTGTTGTGAACATGATAAAGCAGGCATATTCTAAACAGACAGGCTATTTTGATGGTCCCATAATGAATTTTTTAATCCCATAAAAAGTTTATCTTGGATGGGGATAGATAGCATAATAGTTATGCAAACAGACTCTCACTCTGAGGCTCCAAATTTCCACATTCAATCTCCCTTGCACCACTATAAACCAGAGCTGAGTGGTGCTCTGGTAAAATATATATATATATTTTTTTTTCTTTTGTTCTGGAAGGAAAAAAAAGTATCATTTTTTCCTTCTGTTTTCCATCAGTATATTTGATTATATTTTACTTATTACCAAATAATATTTATAAATTGGCCCTGAAAAGATACATATCTTTAGAATTTGTAGGGCTTTCACAATTAACATTACCAGTCAGTTTGTGTGGATGGCAAATAAAAAATAAATAAAAACACCTTAACATTGCAAGTTGTGTTAAACAAAATAATGACTTTCACATGGTTTAGGCTCCATTTTGTAAACTGATCCTGTGAGGTAACTTAGAAGTCAGCCATAAATAGCATCCCAGGGTAGTTCAGTGGAGTCAGGGGAAATAATGACCTGGAGGTACTGTAAATAGTTTAAATTATTGGAAGGTCTTTCTAAGAAATGTAATGTGAGAAGAGAGAGAAATGCTTTTTCTCTACTGTGAAGTGAGTACCTTTTGGAAGTAATCCAAATTCAGAATACTTAGAAAATAATATTTAGAAAATATTATTTAGAAAAATATTTAGAAAAAAATATTTAGAAAAAAAATATTTAAAAATATTTAAATATTTAAAAATATTTAAATATTTAGAAAAAAAAAGTACTTACTATCTTTTGAAAAAATCCAAAACTTTATTTTCCTCCTTGTTAGAGTGAGGCTAATTAACAGAGTCCAATGAAGACAGAGGATAAGAACATCCAGCCAGAAACATGACTATTTATTTCACATTTTATTTTTGACTAAAATCAAAAACCTTTAACAGGGACCAGGGAAGTAGATATTTCAGAAGCAACAAACAGGAAAACAATAGAATGAATACTGGTTTTGATGATAAGTTTACTATTATTATTCATTAGATTTCTCTTAACCATGTTTATAATTCTAACTATAAACCTGAAATTGTCATCTCTAAGTCTCAAGTAATGCCTATATTTGATCTAAGAAGATTTAATTGGAATTTGTTCTTATTAAAAATAAAGATAGTTTTATTTTGTTCCTGGAATCAATTCACCTTTAAGTATTAAAGTTGTATCAAAGCTAAGGAAATGACTCAACTGACAGACCATTGTACTCGCATGCCAAGGGTTCTTGGTTTTATCCTCAATGCAATGTGGACCAGAGTGGTGCTCTAGCTTGTCTCTGTCTTCTTTTTTCTGTCTCATATAAAACTCTCTTTCTCATATATAATAACATAACTTAAAAAATAAACTTGTTTCAATTACTGTCATATTTTATTATTGTGGTTGTTACTCTGACAGCTAAGCAAGTCTATTTTAAAAATATGTCTGGCAGTAACTACGGATTACTGCTCAATCTATAGACGTATTTTATTTTGTTTTCTAGTTAACTATAATGATTTGTTAACCTAACCTGCTTGTTCTTCACTACCATCCCCACATATGATAATGCGATGACTTCTCCATTTGTTTTAATCAATGTGAGAATCAACTTTCAGTTACTCTTTGGCTAAATATAAGAGCCAGGTTCATGTATTTGTTTTAAATGGGATGAATCAAACTATCCTGAGAACAACTCTGTTGTTAGTATTAACAGCTTCACAGTTATTCGGCTTGAGGTGTAATTATTTTACCATTATTACATGCAAAGCTTTTAACAAAACAGTCATTCCCTCCGCTTAAGCGGAGAGTTTTATAATTTATTACATCTCTTTGGTCATCAACACACTATACAAACAGTTGGCCACCGGTGACCAATTACATTAAGGTTAAGCAACATAACTTTAAATTAGAAATAAGCTAATGTATCTTCATCAAGGGCCTGCTGTGTTTTCACTGCTGTTTATGAGATGATACTAAATGTGGATATAGAGCAAGCTCACTGGGACCAATTCCTTTCGGCCTGAAAATGGGAATGTCTCCAGTGTACCCAGGTCCAGAGCTAATTAATGGGATAACATCTGCTTTAAGCATTCAGCTGGAGTAATTTCTATCAACTTCCCAGCAAAGGTGCAGGGGAAACTGTCAGAGAACTAAGTATCTATCATGAGCCATATTAATCTGTGACAGGGCTGCAAAAGGGATAACTTAGTCTCTGTTTTATATTTATTTGGGGGTATTTCAGTCATCAGCTCAGGGTTTCCACCTGTTGTTTCTTCCTTTAGTGAATGAATGAATGCGGGGACACATAAGCAAATAACTGACTCTATATACCTTGGAGCTCTTCTGAAATTCAATGTTGGAGAGACAAAAGACAAGAATAAAACAGCCTCGTTCCTTCTGAAACAATCCATTTTAGCCACAAAGATAGTTATGTTGTTTTATCATATTTCTTTAAAAACAGCAGGACTTGCTCAAGAAAAAAATACTAGGACTGTAAAACAAGCTTCAGAAAGGATAAGCTCACTTACTTCATGTTATTTCATGTTATCAGCTCTGGTACAATATGATTCCAGCTTTAGCAGACTAAATAATAGCATCTATTCTATGAGGTCATTTACATAAATCCAACCTGGATTAAGAGGAAAAAAAGTAATTTCTTTAACAATTTAAAATAAATGATGTGTGTGGAAAGTAGAGTAGCCACAACCCCTTTGGCAAACAAACAAACAAAAAAACCACTAAGTCTAATTCTTTAATATTTTTGCTTCTTTTTATTTGCTTATTTGTTTATTTTTCCAGGAAATAGAAGAAAGAGTTAACTTTAATTAGGATTTCAGGAAGATATTGTCACATGTGTTCTTGGACTAAGTCCTTGAACTGGCATGCTTTCTATACAGCCACACCATCCAACCAACATCACCAAGCTTTATGATCCCAGTGATCAATAGAAAGAGAGAGGGAAAATCACATTGTTTTTAGTGGTTGAGCTGAATTATGCTGATGTCATTTTTAATAATCATGGGTACAATAAATAGCATGCATAAAATATGATCCTGAAGAAGAAATTACAATAATGGTCATTCACCTTTACCTGCAAGATGATGGGGTCAAAGGGTAAAATGTCAGTTCCCAGTGAATATAGGAAAATTCATGGTCTAAAACCCCACAGCCTTAAAAGAGGCTGTCATGTAGGTTATTTATGAAAATGAGACTGAGTGCAAAATCAAGATATTTTTTAAAAGGACATTAACATTTATGGTATAGAGGAAAACATCAGGATTTTCTTTAGATATTTAATAATCCAATGAAATTTCTAATACTGAAAAATTGAAATTGTGGCAATCTCCAAGTAACATATTTATGCAATAATCTTGTAGCAAGCTAATAAGTTGTATTGGTTAATTGCTAAGCTACTTTGCATATAGTTGTTATGCATATAAAGTGCTTATGATGAAACATGTAGTATTTTATAACCTAGAGCAACTAACATGCTTATACCTAATGCTAGTACACACACTGCAACCCAGGACAAATTGCTTGTGTTAGTTACTACCACAGGCTGGCAGGCCAGAAAATACATTTGGTGCCTAATATGCATAAGCACAGAAATATGGTCAGACTCATTAGTGTAATAAAGCTGTGATTTGCCAGCAGGATCAGTAGAAACACACTTGAAACAGTCTGTCCCTAGCACTAGCTTTGTGCCATAAAGCAATAAGGTTGTAACAAGGGTGAATCCTCAGTTCAGCTGGGCTACCTTGTCTGGGTTATTTGAACCCTTATTTGCCTTAAGGGGCCCATTTGTTTGTCCTAATGTGTACACAGTGATAATGTAGCCATTTACGCAATAAGGAAGGTCTGCAAAAACAGTAGTCTGCTCTGCAGTAATGTGGGGGAACAAGAGTATGGAGAACTGGCAACTGTTGGTCCAATTACATAATTCCATAGAAGCATCTTCAAATCACACAGGTGATTTTTGACTTCACACCAGTAAGAATAGCAGATGAGAAGAAGGCTAAATACACTTCTTTTCAGTGTTTTGATGACATCAGAATCAGTTTGAAGAAAGAACAATCTTGAGTCCCCTGAAATTTCCATATTGTACAAAAGATCCTTAAAGAATTAGAGTTACATTGAAATGAAGACAGGTTAAGAAAGAAGGTTCCTAGTTCAACAAGTACTGAAGGCTATATACCATGAGAGGGGACACTGAGAAAATTTACAAAGAAATTCAGAAAGGAAAAGATGATGATAAGGCTGTGTGCAAACAAGACAAGCATTTTTGGGTCCTGTTTTATGTGCCAGAGTCATCTAACAGGTTTGTGAATTACATTCGTTGACAGCAGAGAGTTAAAATATTGAATTCAAAGTTGGAGGTCCACTGGCAGAAACTTGAGAAAAATCATATGGCACATATTATGCTTCCATTATTTTTTTCATGCTTTTTATACTTCTAATAAAAGCTAGTTTTACACACTCACGTAAAGAAGGTGAAGAGCTAGCTGTTAAGGAGTATGGAGAACAAAAGTATGGGGAAACAGCATAATGGTTATGCAAAAGATTTTCAAGCCTGAGGCTCCAAGGTCCCAAGTTCAATCTCTAGCACCATCATAAACCAGATGAACAGTGCTCTGATGTCTCTTCCTCTGTATCTTTCTCTTTGTTTCTCATTAAAATATATATAAAGTATAGTTTAAAAGTAAATCAGCTGTCTAAAGCAAATGTCTTTCTTTTAAACAAGGTTTAGAAGAAATTCTATTCTTTTTTTTTCTTCTAGGGTTATTGCTGGGGCTCAATGCCTGCAAAATGAATCCACTGCTGCTGGAGGCTACTTTTCCCTTTTTTGTTACCCTTGTTGTCTATCATTGTTATTATTGTTGTTATTGCTGTCATTCTTGTTGGATAGGACAGAGAGAAATGGAGAGAATAGGGGAAGACAGAGAGGGGGAGAGAAAGATAGACACCTGCAGACCTGCTTCACCGCCTGTGAAGCAACCCCCCTGCATGTGGGGAGCTGGGAGCTCCAACTGGGATCCTTGCACCGATCCTTGCTCTTTGCACCATGTGCGCTTAACCCACTGCGCTACTGCCTGGCTCCCAAGAAATTCTATTTATCAAGTAGGGGAAAAAAATCTAGAAACTGTACAATTCACTTCCAGGATAATTTACCTATCTAACATTATGATAAATTTCAGGAGTGTCAAAGAAGTATTGTTACTCTGGCCAAAGTCAGTTAAATGCTTGTTGGAATATCATTGAGAAAGAATCTGAAGAACGGGCCAGCCGATGGTGTACCTGGTTGAGCACACATGTTACAATGTTCTAGGACACAGGTTTGAGCCCCTGGTCCCCACCTGCTTTGCAAGTGGTGAAGCAGGGGTACAGATGTCTCTCTGTCTCTGTCCCTCTCTATCACACCTTTCCCTCTTGATTTCTGGCTATCTCTATGCAATAAATAAATAAAAATACCAACTAATAATAAAAAGGAGAGTCTGAAATAGACCAATATTATAATAGATATTATTATGCAGTTTCACTATGTAAGAAGAAAACAATAGTCTTCTGTGTTTCGTCTATTTTACCTACAGATGCCCATTTCCTAGTTCCTGAAGCCATTCCAATAATTTTGATTTTCTCATGTGAGATGCCCTTCTGTATCTCCTTCCTCAAGATGTATTCCCATAGAACACTTTCAGAACATTTTCACCACAGTCTACTAAGAATCATTATACATCATTTACATTGCACATTGTGTATATTATACATCTTAAATGAGATTTTTTTTTCAGTTTACTTCACATAGAAAATAGTTTGGGATGTGAGGGCGATCTGGCTGTGACATCTGTCACACCATTGATCCCCAGGGTTGATTCCGCTGATCCGGCTGGCTAGACAGGTGTTGCCTTCCTCCCTCACCACTCCATGTGCATCTCTCCAGAAGCTGTAGGCTCAGTAGAAGAGGACGGCCTTCCCTGAATAGAGACGGACTAGTTTTCAGTCGAGGGTATACGAGTAGCTGTGCTCCCCTGCTAGAACCTCCAAATAAGCTCTCAAGGTCCATTTGTAGGAGAATGAAGGGTAGTCAATCTTCCAAGACTCCAGACACATCCAAATGAAGCACTGCATGTGGCAGTCTGCCTTCCTTTAAAATAAAAATACAAATAAATAAATAAATAAGAAAATAGTTTGTATGGGGCTAGGTGGTGGCACACAAAGTTGAGTGCACAGATTACAATGTGCAAAGACCCAGGTTCAAGCCCTTGGTCTCCATCTGTAGGGGAAAGCTTCACGAGTGGTGATCAGTGT